>NC_080045.1:6356121-6432945 GCF_012489685.1 Lotus japonicus | reverse complement strand
GCTTTGGAGGAAATGAAAAGGGTAAAATTGTTGGTACTGGTACTATTTGTGTAGATAGTAGTCCATGCATTGATAATGTGTTATTGGTAGACGGCTTAACACATAACTTATTTCTATAAGTCAATTAGCTGACAAGGGTTATGATGTTATATTCAATCAAAAGTCCTGCCGGGCTGTAAGTCAAATCGATGGCTCTGTTCTGTTTAACAGCAAGAGGAAGAACAACATTTATAAGATCAGATTATCTGAGTTGGAGGCTCAGAATGTGAAGTGCCTTCTGTCTGTTAATGAAGAGCAGTGGGTATGGCATAGACGGTTAGGGCATGCCAGTATGAGAAAGATTTCTCAGCTGAGCAAGCTAAACCTTGTCAGGGGCTTACCCAATCTGAAGTTCGCTTCAGACGCTCTTTGTGGAGCATGTCAGAAAGGCAAATTCACAAAAGTCCCTTTCAAGGCAAAGAATGTTGACTCAACCTCAAGGCCGTTGGAACTTCTGCATATCGACCTTTTTGGACCAGTGAAAACTGAGTCTATAGGTGGCAAGAGATATGGGATGGTTATCGTTGATGACTATAGCCGCTGGACATGGGTAAAGTTTCTAACCCGCAAGGATGAGTCTCATGCTGTGTTCTCTACCTTCATTGCTCAAGTGCAAAACGAGAAGGCTTGTAGGATTGTGCGTGTCAGAAGTGACCATGGTGGAGAGTTTGAGAATGACAAATTTGAGAGTCTGTTTGATTCCTATGGAATTGCACATGATTTCTCTTGTCCCAGAACTCCTCAACAAAATGGTGTTGTTGAGAGGAAGAACAGAACTCTTCAGGAGATGGCTAGAACCATGCTCCAAGAAACTGGCATGGCTAAGCACTTTTGGGCAGAGGCAGTAAATACAGCATGTTACATTCAGAACAGAATCTCTATGAGACCAATTCTGAATAAGACTCCTTATGAATTGTGGAAGAACATAAAACCCAACATTTCTTATTTTCATCCTTTTGGCTGTGTTTGTTATGTTCTCAATACTAAGGATAGATTGCATAAATTTGATGCTAAGTCTTCTAAGTGTCTATTACTCGGTTACTCTGAGAGATCTAAAGGTTTTAGATTTTATAATACTGATGCTAAGACTATTGAAGAATCTATTCATGTTAGATTTGACGATAAGCTTGACTCTGACCAGTCAAAGCTAGTTGAAAAGTTTGCAGATTTAAGCATTAATGTTTCTGACAAAGGCAAAGCTCCAGAGGAAGTTGAGCCAGAGGAAGATGAACCAGAGGAAGAAGCTGGTCCCTCTAACTCACAAACTCTGAAGAAGAGCAGAATCACTGCAGCTCACCCTAAGGAATTGATTTTGGGCAACAAAGACGAACCAGTCAGAACCAGATCTGCCTTCAGACCCTCTGAAGAGACCTTGCTCAGTCTGAAAGGATTGGTGTCCTTAATTGAACCCAAGTCCATAGATGAAGCTCTTCAGGACAAGGATTGGATTCTGGCTATGGAAGAAGAATTGAATCAATTCTCCAAGAACGATGTTTGGAGCTTAGTGAAGAAGCCTGAGAGTGTCCATGTAATTGGAACAAAATGGGTATTCAGAAACAAGCTGAATGAGAAAGGAGATGTAGTCAGAAACAAGGCAAGGCTAGTTGCTCAAGGCTACAGCCAGCAGGAAGGAATAGACTACACTGAAACATTTGCTCCAGTAGCAAGACTGGAGGCAATCAGACTGTTGATCTCTTTCTCAGTAAATCACAACATAGTTCTACATCAGATGGACGTGAAGAGTGCCTTCCTAAATGGTTATATCTCAGAGGAAGTCTATGTTCATCAACCCCCAGGTTTTGAAGATGAGAAGAAACCAGACCATGTGTTCAAATTGAAGAAATCTCTCTACGGTCTGAAGCAAGCTCCCAGAGCATGGTATGAGAGACTCAGCTCATTCCTTCTGGAGAATGAGTTTGTAAGGGGTAAAGTAGATACAACTCTTTTTTGCAAGACTTATAAAGATGATATCTTAATTGTGCAAATTTATGTTGATGATATTATATTTGGTTCTGCTAATCAATCTCTATGCAAAGAATTTTCTGAGATGATGCAGGCTGAATTTGAGATGAGTATGATGGGAGAATTAAAGTACTTTCTGGGAATACAAGTTGATCAGACACCAGAAGGAACATATATCCATCAGAGCAAGTACACTAAAGAACTTCTGAAGAAGTTCAATATGCTGGAATCTACAGTGGCCAAGACTCCAATGCATCCTACATGCATTCTGGAGAAAGAAGATAAAAGTGGTAAAGTATGTCAGAAGCTCTATCGTGGCATGATAGGTTCACTTCTATACTTAACTGCATCTAGGCCAGACATACTATTTAGTGTTCATTTATGTGCTCGTTTCCAATCAGATCCAAGGGAAACCCACTTCACTGCTGTTAAGAGGATCCTAAGGTATCTGAAAGGCACCACTAACCTTGGCTTGATGTATAAGAAAACATCAGAGTATAAGCTTTCAGGTTACTGTGATGCTGATTATGCTGGAGATAGAACAGAGAGAAAAAGTACTTCTGGAAATTGTCAATTTCTGGGAAGCAATCTAGTCTCATGGGCAAGCAAGAGGCAATCAACCATTGCACTATCAACTGCAGAGGCAGAATATATCTCAGCAGCAATATGCAGCACTCAGATGCTCTGGATGAAACATCAGCTGGAGGATTATCAGATCCTTGAGAGCAATATCCCAATCTATTGTGATAACACTGCTGCAATCTCATTGAGTAAGAATCCTATCTTGCATTCAAGGGCAAAGCACATTGAGGTAAAGTATCACTTTATTAGAGATTATGTACAGAAGGGCGTACTTCTTCTGAAGTTTGTTGATACTGACCATCAATGGGCAGATATCTTTACAAAGCCCTTAGCAGAGGATAGATTTAATTTTATTCTGAAAAATCTGAACATGGACTTTTGTCCAGAGTGAAGATGGATCAGAACCTCTGACTATGATACTTCTTGATCAGAAGATGTCTAGTCCAGAAGGTAACTCAATCAGAGTGTGTGTACCCACTGGTACTGACTCTGAAGCTGAGACAGCAACACGTGTGTCAGTATTTCTGATGCATAGTTCCTTGTGCCCGTGTGACAGTCTGTTATGATTGCGTGTAGATGTGCTTCTCTCCTGTGTGTGATTTGTGTATTTACTGTTACTATCTATCTTTAATTTTCAACCGTTGATCTTAAATTGCTTTTTGAATCAACAACGGTTATTTGTCAAAACCCACTATACACACACGATCTCTTTCACTTCCGGTTTTTACTCTCTCTCTCTCTGCTATTTCAAAACCGCTTATCCTCGTTTTCTCTCTCGATCTCTCTTCATCTTTCAACCTTCATCTTCTACCTCAAACCTTCAACCGCTTAAAATGGTGAGTCAAACCAGAAGAGCTACTGCAGATGCAACCCAGTTCCCTCACATGGTAGTTGGTCTAGCAACGGGTCAAAGGGGCCCTGAGAATCCGACACAAGATCAAGGTCAAGCTCAAGAGCAGATTATTCCAATTGCAGAACGGGGCTGTGCCGTTCATTGCGTTTATGCTCCTGAGGAACTTCAAGTCCTGGCAGAATGGAGATTCGACCTCGACAACCTGGCTACAAATGGGTATGATCTTCGTCCTGAAGTCCAAGTTCAAGGTTGGGGAAATTACTTCAACAGACTTCGAGGACCGGTGTATGATAAACTGATCAAGGAATTCTGGAAGCACGCCGACTGCGATGATACTCAGGTGGTATCTCACATTCTTGGAAGAAAGATCATCATCACAGAGAAGTCTTTCGTGAATTTGCTGGGTGCAGACACTGCTTTTGGGTATCGTTTCCAATTCACGGAATCGAAGCTGAAACCCAAGACGAAGGATGAGATCAACAAGGCCCTGTACACCAATTACAAACCGGGCAAGACGAATTACAAGGTGATGGACCTTCATCCCAAGCTCAGGATCTAGCACAAAATTTTGCTCCACTGCATAAACCAGAGACCAAAGGGCAGTTCCCCAGACTACATCAACTTCAACCAGAAGGTGATGTTGTTCTTCATCCAAGACCAGAAGAAGATCTGCCTTCCCTACTTCCTGTTCTCCTACTTGAAGGAATGTATCCGGAAGTCTCGTACCACTGCCTCCATCAAGTCAGCGATCAAGTATATTCCCTTTGGGAGACTTTTGTCTGATCTCTTCATTGAGAGTGGCCTCATTCAAGATCTGATAAATGCTGGATGCACAGAGGATCTGACCACCATTGTCAGTGATGTCTTCACTGCAAATTCTCTAAAGAAGATGGGCCTAATCAAGAAGAAGATTGCTCCTTCCCATGAAGACACATCTTCTGAGATCAGAAGTAGAAGGATGCCTCTGAATGACTACCCTCTGTGGACACAGGCAGACAATCCTGACGCCATTAGGTGCTATGTTGAAGACCTAAGGGCTCAAGGATTCGAAATTGATCTCGATGATTTCTTCAGCAGACTGCCGCCAGCTCCAGAGTTTCCTTCTCCTCCCAAGAAGAAAGTTCAGAGGAAGATGATCCTAGAAGAATCTTCTGAGGAATCAGATGTCCCTCTGATCAAAAAGAAGAAGGCTGGTCAATCCAAGAGAAAGCAAGATGAAACCAGCAAGCCCGATGATGGTGATGATGGTGATGATGGTGATAATGAGGATGGTCCTCCTAAGAAGAAGAAGAAGCAGGTTAGAATTGTGGTGAAGCCTACTCGGGTGGAACCAGCTGCTGCAGTGATCAGAAGGACTGAACCTCCTGCCAGAGTGACAAGATCATCAGCACATTCAAGTAAGTCTGCAATTGCTTCTGATGATGATTTGAATTTATTTGATGCACTCCCCATATCTGCCATGCTCAAACACTCTTCAAATCCCCTCACTCCTATTCCTGAATCCCAACCAGCTGCACAAACCACCTCTCCACCACATTCCCCAAGGTCTTCGTTCTTTCAACCTTCCCCTACTGAAGCACCTCTCTGGAATTTTCTCCAGAACCAACCCTCTAGGTCAGAAGAACCAACCTCTCCCATTACCATCCCGTACAACCCATTAACTTCTGAACCCATCATTCATGAACAACCAGAGCCTACCCAAACAGAACCTGGACCCAGAACCTCTGATCACTCTGTCCCAAGAGCATCAGAACGACTGGCTCTCAGACCCACGGATACAGACTCTTCCACAGCCCTTACACCTGTATCCTTCCCAACCAATGTTGCTGACTCTTCTCCCTCCAATAACTCTGAATCCATTAGAAAATTCATGGAGGTCAGAAAAGAAAAAGTGTCTACCTTAGAAGAGTATTATCTCACTTGTCCAAGCCCTAGGAGATATCCTGGCCCTAGACCTGAACGTCTAGTTGACCCAGATGAACCTATCTTGGCCAATCCTTTACATGAGGCAGACCCTTTGGCTCAACAAGCTCACCCTGCCCCAGACCAACAAGAGCCTATTCAACCAGAACCTGAACCAGAACAATCTGTGTCTAACCAATCCTCGGTTAGATCACCCCATCCTCTGGTTGAAACTTCAGAACCTCACCTTGGAACCTCTGAACCCAATGCTCAAATGTTTAACATTGGCTCTCCACAAGGTGCCTCTGAAGCTCACAGCAGCAATCACCCAGCCTCTCCTGAAACCAACCTCTCCATAATTCCTTACACTCACCTCCGACCCACATCTCTCTCTGAGTGCATCAATATTTTCTATCATGAAGCCTCTTTGATGCTACGCAATGTGCACGGTCAGACTGACCTAAGTGAGAATGCTGAACATGTGGCTGATGAGTGGAACAATCTGGGCACTTGGCTAGTGGCTCAAGTTCCAATTATGATGCAGCTCCTGCATGCAGAAGGAAGTCAGAGGATTGAGGCTGCAAAGCAAAGGTTTGCTCGAAGGGTGGCTCTTCATGAACAAGAACAGAGACATAAGCTTCTTGAAGCTATTGAAGAAGCTAAGAGAAAGAAAGCTCAAGCAGAAGAAGCTGCACGTCAAGCAGCAGCTCAAGCTGAACAAGCCAGATTAGAGGCAGAACGAATTGAAGCTGAGGCTGAAGCTCTTAGATGCCAAGCACTTGCACCAGTAGTGTTTACTTCTGCTGCTTCTGCTTCCATTCCAGCTCCTCAATCTGCTCAGAATGTTCCTTCCGGTTCTACTCAGTCAAGCTCGTCCAGACTCGACATCATGGAACAGCGTCTTGACACTCATGAATCCATGCTAATTGAAATGAAGCACATGATGATGGAACTTCTGCGTCGAACTGATAAACCCTAGTTTTAGGATCTCTTCGCTTTTCTTTTTCTTTAATGTTGTTTTATTTTTGTTAACTTCTGTTTCTTTTTATTTAATTATTCTACTTTGTTCGTTTGTGATTATCTATGCATATCTATATATATTTTTGTCACATGTGTTTGCAAAAATCTTTTTATTCATAATCTCTTTATGTTTACATCATACATTCTTTCCCTAAGTCTAGAATGGAGGATCCCTCCTCATTCTTCTGCACTCCTGGCGCTGCTCTGACCTATCCTTCTCCAGACGCTCCAGTGCATACTGGATGTTGCTGAGCCTGTCCTTTAGCTCATCCCTCTCCAGAATCTCTTCTGCAGTCTTGAGCTTCTCTTCCAAACTCTTTTTTTCTTCCAGCAGCTTGAGTTCAAGCCGGCTGAGTTCTTGCACCTCCTCCACGAAGGCAAGAAATTCCCTCAGGTCTCTCTTCAACTCTGGACGCAGGTCCTCCTCCAGCAGTGTCCGTGTCAGCTCCGAGATGGTCGTTGTACCCTCTGGATGCCTGATGTTCAGGAACAAGTCCTCCTCGAAGGCCTTCTTCCTCAGCTCTTCTAGTGCTACGATGCTTCACTTTCTCTCTGAAAGTTAATGCTCCTACAGTTTCTCGAGATTAAATTCTTGGTAACTGACCCTTCTCTTTACTCCCTTGACCGGTGGTAAACGTTCTTCTCTTGCATTAACTCTTCTATTCATTTCGCCTAACTCTGATTCTTGCATCGTTTTCTTTAAACTTAGACCTTCTCTAAGGGGGAGTACCTTGTACTTCAAGCTAAGTTTTTCACACCCCAAGTTTTTTGCTTATGACAAAAAGGGGGAGTAAACCCAGTTTTTGATGTGTAAGATGTGTTAGTGTGATTTATTTTTCTTTTGGAGAATTTAAGAGTTCCACCTTCATGACCATAGATGTGTCACTGGGCAAATACAAGGAATACATTTCACTTCTTCTGAAGTGATTCTAAGTTGACTCTGATACCCAAGACTCTGATACCTTGTCCGTGACTCTGATTACTTATGCGCTCTGATTACTCGATTTTCATCTATGTCATAAGTTTTTCACTCTGAACTCTTATATCATTTAGCTCAGAATTTAGACTTTACTAACGTTTTCATCAAGTATTAGATTCAGGGGGAGCTAAGCTCAGAATCAAGCAGTGACTTGAATTCAGAATGAGCAAGATAAACTATTCACATCAGGATAAGTCTTATTCTATATCTCTAAACTCTGAGTGAATTCAGTTTAATGTTTAAGAATTGTTCATCAAAAATCTTAGTTTTGTCATCATCAAAAAGGGGGAGATTGTAAGATCAAGTTTTGATCTAGTAGTACAACTCTATGTTTTGATGATTACAAGTTAACCTTTTGATATGAACAATTGTGGTACTCTAACGTGTTTTTCTGAGTGTGCTATTTACAGGCTCTGACCTTAACTCAATCTCACACAAATCAGAAGCACTGTGTATAAAGAGCGACCCAAGCAACGCTTTCGCATTCACCATGTTCAGTATGAACAGTGGAAAAGCTTCAGAAGTTCTGAAGTTATACAAACTCTGATGTGGACTCAGTCACTAGAAGCTCTGAAGATCCAGAAAGTCTGATAACCAAGAAACACTGAAGGCTCAGATATTCTGATGGTGTAGAAGACTCTGAAGATCCAGAAGCTGATTAGTGAAATTCTGTTGTCCAGAAGCAAGATACTCTGAAGACCATGTTCTTCCCTCTGAGTTCAGAATCAGAAGAAACAATGGTCAGAGGATCTGGGCTTTCCCTCTGACTCTGATCAACCGGCTTCACAAGTTCCAATATGAAGCATTCCCCTGATCAGAAGTCTCCTAGGTTTAAAGGTCAAGTCGCTATCCAAGTACAAAAGCAACTGTACCTTCCTGACGACCTACCTAACAGTCTCAGACATAGCAGAAGCTGGATTTTCCAGAACTGCCCTCCAACGGTAGCATTTTCCATGCAACGCTCAACCCTAATCCTTGGAGTATATAAAGAGGCTGAAGACTGAAAGAAGCGGCTAGAAGCATTCACATACGCGCAAGACATATTCAAATTCTTCTAAGCTTTCTTTCATCTGAAATTCATTGAGTTTACTATTAGCTTTTTAGAAGCAAATCTCTTGTAAACAATTCTTTGATAAACAGTTTGTTTAGTTCCTTTAGGAGATCAAGGCTGATCGGATCCTAGAGAAGACTAAGAGAGTGAATCTTAGTGTGAGCTAAGTCAGTGTAATTGTTAGTCACTTGTAGGTTTCAAGTGCAGTTGTAACTCTTACCTGATTAGTGGATTGCCTTCATTCTAAGAAGGAAGAAATCACCTTAACGGGTGGACTGGAGTAGCTTGAGTGATTTATCAAGTGAACCAGGATAAAATCCTTGTGTGCTTTTCTATCTCTTATCTTTAGCACTTAAGTTCTCGAAAGATTTGTCAAAATCTTTAAGGTGGAAGTTTTATACTGAAAACGTTATTCAAACCCCCCCCCCCCCCTTCTACCGTTTTTCATACCTTCAACTGTCGCCCCTCCTTTTCCTGGGAAAGGAACTTTGTCATCTGGACGTTGGTAAGGCTTCCTTTGTGTCGCTTTACCCTCGTCAATTCTCCCAGCTTGTCTCTGCCCAGTACGGATTGGTCCTCCACTTTCAGATCGATCCATTTGGCTGTTATCCATGGTTTCAACCTCTCGAGCTTTCTCAACTACCTGCTGAAAGACTCTGATTCCCAGCGGCCTGACAGATCTCTCAATCTCATTTCTGAGTCCCCTCATGAACCTGTTGCACAAATATGCCTCATCCACACGCACTTGGAAGAAACGGAAGTGCTTGGACAAAGCCTCCAACTTGGCAGCATATTCCCCCACTGTCATTGTTCCCTGCTTCAGCCCAAGGAACTGGTTCTCCATCTCTTCTCTCGCTGTCTCGGGAAAGTACTTATTCATGAATGCAGTCTTGAAGGATTCCCAATTCATAGCCACCTGATTCGCAGTCATCAACTGCCTGGCGCTTCTCCACCAGTACTCGGCGTCACCTTTCAGCATAAAGGTCGCCAAGTTCACTTTTTCAGCATCAGGAGTGTGAAGAGCCTCAAAGATTTTCTCCATCTCCTGAATCCATAGGTCAGCTTTTTCGGGTTCAACTTCGCCTTAGAACTTGGGTGGTCCATGGCGGTTGAAGTCAGTCTTCATACGGATCTGGTCTTGTGCCAGCTCCCTATCGGCCCTTTGTGCCCTTCTAGCATCTTCCTCAGCTCTTCTGGTGTTCTCCTCAGTTTCCCTCTAGGTTTGTGTTGCGGTCTGTGCAGCGGCAGTGGCAACCTGTTGGGCAACTACTTGAGCCAGCTGTGCCATTGCTTGAGCAAGCTGAGCATTGGTTGGGTCCTGTCTCGGCGGCATGTTCCTGCTTGGAAATAGAACCACAACCCAATGTCAGTGCCCCAAAATCTAGTAATTAAACTAAAGTATAAATAAACAATCTTTAACTCAAGTATCACGGCAATTATACTAATTTCAGACAATCTCACGGCCAAGCAAACATCTTAGCAAACAAGTCTACCCAATCTCACCGCGAAAGCTTTGAAATCCTTTTTTAACAAAAACAAAACATCAACGAGTATGGAAACTCGTGTGCCCAAAACCCTAGTGCTCTGGTTTCACAACCGGAGCTATGATACCACAATGTAACGCCCCGATTTTTCGAGTGTCACACGGTAACCAAATAATGTAATTTTCGTAAAAAGTTTTCGTCGTTCAATTAATTAACCTCAATTAGTTATAAAGGTTCATTATTACGAAAATCTTCAAAATTAACAAACCATCGAAAACATGCGGAATTACTCAAAACCAAACCATTTAAAATTAGTAACCATTCGGAACCAAATGTAACACTTGTCTAGAATGTAAAGAGGTAAATTACATCAAATTAAACCAACTGAAAATGAGTAAATGGTTCATTGCCCACTCGCAACTCTCAACCCCAAGGAAAGAAAGTAGAGGTCTCACATCCCAAACCCTAATCTTCATCAGCTCCATCATTGCCGCCATAAACTCGTCGGACTCCGGACGTGTCAGTCGCCTAAGCCCGATCCTTCTCTTCATCATATCGCATCAGTTCCCAGGAATGGGTCAACACCGTTGTCTTCGTCAACACCATCTACCCCCCCCCCCCAAATAACACAGAAACAAACAAGCAAGGGTCAGGTTACAAATCAAACATGAATATACATCTCACATCACACATTATCTCTTAGTTTAATAGGATATCATAGAACAGTTAGTCAGCTAGGTATTTGGTTAAACTAACGATCCTCACTTCACACAACCACCTCAACACCTTGGCCAATCTCGAACATCCGCAGATGCACAATCACAAGGGGACCAGTCGACCCAAGTCACGTGGAGACAACACAGTCAATCCACAAATCTCAGGAAGACCAACACAGTCAATCCCTATCCCATGACTCAATCATGGTTATCACGTGGAGACCGACACAGTCAATCCACCTATTCAACCTCGCGTGCAAGTAACCGTTTGTCTCTAACGGCACCATTGTTCTCATGGTCCATAGTCATCACTAGACCTATGTTCCAATTATATCACATTTTACTTGCAAGCGATTAAATTCTCAATTCTCTTTGTTAATGGCTCTAATATGTCAACCTAGAGTCTTAACAGTTCAACGCCGGATAAAACATAAACGACAAAAAATATAATCAACAGCAGAAGGAATTACAGCTGGATGAGCGACCTTCTTAAATAAATCTCAGTCAGGCATTTATTCATGCTACAACAATACTTATACTCACATTTTCATGCATCTCAACACATAGTTCATAGCAATTCCATTAAGCATAACATCATGTGAACTTATGCATGAATCGAAAGAAAGAAACTCACTGAAACCCTAAAAATAGGTCTCGGCCGAACCATCAAGTGGCTCTAGGATTTTCAAAAACTTTTCCTTTCTTCCGTTTCAACCTCACAAGCCAAAGACCAGCCAACAACATCAACCATATTCTCACAAAAATTCAGATTTGATCATACATCAACTTTCATGTTCAAACATGTGAAATCAAGCCAAGAATAGCAAATCATCATGGGTTTTACACATATGATCATAGGGCCATAAAAGTATACTAAATAAGAATTAGGATTCATGGTTATCATGGCATAAGGGTACAACAACAAGCATATTCACAAAACTCATGCAAACACATGAAAGATCACAACCTTTCTCAAAGATTTTCATGGCAAAAACCTACACTTCTACCCTTTTCCTAAACCAGCCCTTACCTTGAGTCTTTGGTATGAAAAGAAAGTGAAAGATGAAGTGTGAAGAAGGCTATCCCTTGCTGTCCAAGCCTCTCCTCTTTCTCTACCAATCGCGCGTCCCTCTCTCTCTCTCTCACGTGGTGGCCGGCGACGGCTACTAGGGTGCAAGGTGGCGGCTTCTTCTTCTTCCTCTCCCTCTCTCGCGATTTTCTTCTTCTCTTCTTTCTCTCTTTTTCTCTTCTGAGTTTTACGTAGCAGTAGTGTTTTGTGCCCCTTCTAAATAAGCTTTTATCCCTTTCACAATAAATCCTAATGATATCTCCTAATATTTGAAAAATAAATTAATGCTTCATCTTTTAAAATAAAAACTGAATATATAATAATTATAAAAGGTATAAACCCCATTTTAAAAAGAACAAACCCAAACCTTTAAAATTCAAAGATAAAATTCGGAAATAACAAACCCTGCAGCAAAATCGTGGAAAAACATGACAGCTTGACCTCTGCTCACTAAAACGTGAATAACTCGAGCTACAGAGGTCGGAATGACATGAAGTCAAAGGAATAATTTAGATAACAGAGAGAGCTACAATTCTTATGAAGGAAGTTTCTTCATATTAGATCGTTAAGACCACTCTAAAAATCATTCAAAATCACGTAATATTCTCAAACAAACCCAATCTTTTTTTTTGAAAACCAAATCTTATCATATCTCTTAGGATTTAAAAAAAATAAAAGATAAAACCCTTATCTTCTAAAAAAAACCTGAAATCAATCAATTAAATCCCCTTTTAATAAAAGAAACTCAATCTTTTATTAAAACATACATATCTTCTCTCAATTTGTTGCAACTAACTCACAACAAATCAAAATCATATCTCTACATCACAATTTCGGCCTCTAACCCTAATTTCTCATCAACACTCGCCCAACACCCCATCTTGGGGTCAAAACCTCACACAATTAAATATTTCTTCACACAATTATTATTATCTCGGAAAATAATAATATTTTAACAACATAGGTAAAATAAAATTTTGCACACAAGTCACACAAGTGATTTATTAATCACTAAAATCCACATAATATCATTTATTTAAAATAAATAATAATGACCATAAACAGGGTCTTACATCCTCTCTCTCTCTCTCAAAACCTTTTTTTTTTCTCTTTAGTGTTTTACGTGAAAAGTGTGTGTGTGTGTGTGTTGTGCCTTTTTGATTCTGTTTTATTCACTTGAAAAGAAGAAAATCCTCTCCCCCCCTTTTCCTTTCAAAAATCGGCGGCCCACACACTAGCATCTAGGGTTTTCCAAAAAAATATCCTATCTCACAATTATTTGAAAAATCAATTAGTTATTCAGTTTTTTTTTTTCAAAATAAAAATGAATATAATAATTAAATAAAAGATATAAACTCCCCTTCTATAATTAAAACTTCAATCTTCCTAATTAAACCAGATTTTTCCCTCAAATAAATCAAAACAAATCAAAAAGATATCTTTTCATATCTCTTTCTCTTCAAAAATTCGGCCAACCTCCCTTGGCACTCAAACAACCACGCCTTCTCTCATCTTGAGGTCAAAACCTCACAAAATAATTTATTTTCAAACACTCAAAGATTATTATTTCAAAAATAATAATATTTCACACTTTTCATGCAAATTTCACACGCACATCAACCAAGAAAATTCATTAATCACTAAGGTTGTGTTTGGATGGGGTGATTTTTGGGGGGAATGTAATTCTAGAGGGTATTTTAAATCCCTTAAATTGAAATACCTTGTTTGGATATTTATTTGTGGAATTCTGAAAATACTGGTAATTAAAAGAGGTAATTTAATGAAGGGATTATGGGGTAATCAAAATACCCTCAAAATTGGAAGTAATTGGAAAATCCCTCACTGGCTCGTGTCTCTCACTCTCTCGTTCTCGCTCCCAATCTCACTCTCGCTCCCGATCTCAACCTCTCTGCGATCTCGTTCTCTCGTTCTCGCTCTCCCGATCTCACTCTCCCGATCTCGCTCTTTCGTTCTCGCTCCCGATCTCAACTTCTCTGCGATCTCGTTCTCTCGTTCTCGCTCTCCCGATTCATGGAGTGGCTCTTTCTTCCCTCTTCATTCAGGTAAAATCTCTTGATTCTTTCACAAATTTTGCAGTATTGTTGTTGTGGTTGTTGTTGTTTTTTCGAATTTGATTTTGTTTTTGGAGTTGAAAATATCTGTTTTGTTCTTGTCCTGAGTTTCGTTCGTTGATGCTAGTACTGGGTTTGTGATGTTTTTTTTCTCCATTTTGTGCCTGGTTCAGAAGCAGATGAACATAGGTGAGGAAGACAATGGTTTCTATTTTTTTACCAAAACAATAATTAGAGTTACATAAGAATTGCTCAAACTGAATCTGAAAATTGACTAGGCCTCAATTCATGTGTAAATCAAAGGTACTTTAATCCTCTGTTGCTCTTGGCCTTGACCCACCTTGATTTCCAACCACCCTTTTGGAATTTCTTTGGTCCTTCCATGGTGATGGTATGCTTTTGTAGGTGTATTTCTAGATTAGGATGGTTTTGGGGAGAAACAAAGGGACAAAATCCCATTATGCAGAGAAGGAATTTGATGAATAAAGAGTATTTTTATAGCAAGTAGCAATAGCATGATGTGTGTTATATATAATAAGGTGCATTGCATTCCTCAAGCATTATTCAAGTTGTCATGACAGTGATTTGATTTGTGTTTATTGTCACTGTTTTTTGCTAATCCTTGATGATCGGAAAAATATTTCAGGCTACTGCTATAAGTGGATACACTAGCAACTCTGCTTCTGCCAAGAAGTGCAGAAAGAAGAAGGTAAAGTTATTCATTTCATCTTATAGTCAAGCCTGTGATTTTAATATTTGTAGTGAGTTTTATTTCAAAACAACCATGGACATATTAGGATAGAAAGAACTTTTCACTAGCAAATTCTTCCAGTTTATTTAATTGGACATATTGTCATTTAGCTCTGAAACTAAAAGGGATAGTTGTGAATAAAATTATAGGGATAGTTGTGACTAAAACCTTTCTGATTTTGTGCTCTTACACTCTCTGTTCTTCAGGTAAAAAATATAGGATTTACTGGCGTTTTCAGGTTGATTTTTAAGCCGCTAGTTAATGAATTTCCTGGCTTTGCAGCAGTATGTTATTCATTGAGGCAGAAGGTAGGTTACCTCTTCTTAAAACATTAATTTCCCACTTGTTTCAGTGCCCCTACATTGGAGCAGTATGCTTGTTCTTTTCTTTCTTTTTGGGGTGACTTATCAAATGATATATTTGTAGAACTCGGATTGGGTGGTTAACTGTTTACTAAATTTTGTTGCTTCCTAATTTTATGATTAGTAAAGGCTTGTGATCATTTGAGGAAGCATGTTAACTTGAAGATGTTACAAATAGGTGTATGTAACATAAGCATTTAATTTAGGAGTTTGAGGATGATATACTGCCAAGTGCCAACTGAAGATAAGTGCTAGGTAGTTTTAGAATACTTGCTGGGATTTCGTTTCATTTTGTGTGCCCTGATAATTTCTATGACTTGTAGTAGGACTACTTCACCTTCTAGAGCTTAGAATAATTGGTAGTAACTAGTTAGTCCGATAATCTGAACCAGGTAAAATATCTTAATCCAAACCTGCTTTGCTTCTGAAAATCTGATATGGAATTTGTTATTTCTTGCTTGTCAAAAGTCATGCTCATAATTTATCAGCAAAAAGAATTTATGGAGTAAAGGAGATTTTATTACATTTTCATTGCTGTGGTTATTCCGGAATAGATTCAATTTAGTTGGAAAAGAGGTCCATCAACTCTGCTATTATGTCCAAGTTTAGTTTTATAATCTGCACAGAGATAAGACTTGCAGCTTATAGTCTGAATTGATTTTAGAACATTTCATCATAAAACCAAACACATATATATGTTTTAATCACATCTTATTATATGAGCTTTTTAATCACATCTTATCCATTTTTATGTTTAAACTAGCTGATTTTGAATCTGATTGAGTTAGCTTCTCTTACTTCCTATTTTCTTTATAGTGTCATGCAATATTGATGTTTTATTATATGTTTGGCTTAATCCTCAAATTGGTCCTTGTCTTTGAGTCGCCGTGTGATCTAAGTCCCTCACCGGAAAAATTTGTGCAAAAGGTCCTCATCATTGCAAAACGTATGGAGCAAGTCCTCGCCGGAGACCGGAGCTCCGGCGAGGGATGAAATGGCACGCTGACTGGGCTAAGTGTGCTGACATGGATTTTAAAATAAAAATAAAAATTACACATCAGGAAAATAAATTAATTTAAAAGCCCAAAATTAATTTAAAAACCCAATTTCACCATAAATTTATTAAAGCTAAAAAAACAAAAACTCATTAACTATAATTAAAAACAACAACTTTTTTTCCCAGATAAAAAATCCCTAATCTAGTAATCTGGAACGTTCTCACTCCAGAAACTCATTTCCAGAAATTTTCCAGAAGCCCCTCATTCAGATCCTCTCATCTCAACTTCCTCATGGACATACAATCTAACCCAACAACAACAACAATCGAACTCAGTTTCAATCGAATCCTAACCGCTTTCTCAAGGTCGAAATCAACAGAGGAAGACTCGATTCAATTTGGGGGTGATGAAAGGGTGAACCAAACCCTGGGCTTCCATCCAAGAGCCTTGCCCTTCCAGATCTGCGACTTAGATAAAGATGAAAGGGACCCAAAAGCTCGCTTTTGACGCTCTGAAAAAGCTCAACGTTGTGAAGGGAAGAGGAGAAATTCTGCAACGGACCAGGACGCGAGACGGTATTGCAGGAGCTTCAGGTTCCACTCCCGAGAGAGGGAAAAGAGAGGTTGCAGCTCTTGATCCTCATGAAGGTGAGGATGAATGACGACACCGCAAAGAGGAGGCGGCGGTGGCGCACAGATCCAGGGAAGACGATGATGGTAACGCTGGTTTCCATGGCTATGCAGATCCCTCCCTACAAGGTTGTGGATTTGCTTTCTTTTGGGTTTGTTATTGTGAAGATTCTGGGTTTTGTTCATACCATTTTTTCTCTTTATTAAATTAACAGTGCTTCGTGTATGTGTTTTGAGCTCGGTGGGAGGTTCCAAGGGGTGCTGATGCTGTGTTCGTTCCAGCCTTTGAATTGTGGTTGTTTGTTTCTTTGTTTTGTAACTCTCTGTCTTCTATGCTTTCTTTCTTCTTTTTATTGTCTTAGTACTGTACCTGTGTTGCCACCCCACATGAGTTTATTTCAAGATTTTGAATGTAATAAAGATGATGGGATAAAGATGATGAGATAATGAGATGAATGTAGTTGATTATGAGATAATGGGATCAAGATTCTGAATCGGTGATTTAGAATTGAGGTTAATTTTGGGGAAATTGGATTAATTTGGGAGGAATTTTTTTTTAAAATTAAATTAGGGTTAATTTTGTTAATTGATTTTATTTTTATTAATTAAATTAAAATTTCTTATGTGTAATTTATTTTTTATTTTATTTTATTTTTTTAATTCCACGTCAACTTCATTAATCCAGTCAGCGTGCCATTTAATCACTCGCCGGAGCTCCGGCGAGGACTCGCTCCATACGTTTTGCAATAATGAGGACCTTTTGCACAAATTTTTCCGATGAGGGACTTAGATCAGACGGCGACTCAAAGACAGGGACCAATTTGAGGATTAAGCCTATATGTTTTTTTTAGTTAACAAATGGATCTTAGAGTAATTGACACTTCAGTTCTTTTACGAAAACGTAAAAGAAATGAAGAAGAAGAGGCAAAATTGCAGGAGCAAATAACATATGATTTCTGTTACAAATGAAGATGCATGGAATGAGTATGTCAAGGTAATCATTTTTAATGTTATTACTATTTAATTAAATTAGTGTTTGTGTTAGTATTAATATGCTGCCTATTTTCTTTGTAGTCACATAATGACGCTAAGAGGTTTCAATTTAAGGTGATTGCTAATTGGGATGACATTGTAGACTTGTGTGCTAAAGATAGAGCAACAGGAATTGGAGCGGAGACATCCTTGGATGCAGATGACATCATGAGCAAAGAAGCAAATGAGGATGGAGCTAATATTGTGGATATTGATGCTGATGAACAAAGCTCTACAACAAGGAAAAGCAAACAACCAATGGAATTCAAAAAGGGAAAAAGTGGAGAGAAGAATGGGATAATTACTTCAATGAATAAAGTGGCTGAGTCATTGAGTGAATTTGTGCAAGCAACTAGAAAAGGGGTGAAAAATGTCCAAGAAGTGGTTCATGATGTGATGGATGAGCTAAAGAACATTCCGGACCTTAATGGCACTCAATGGCTAAAAGCAGTGGATTGGCTTTCAGAAAATCCAAATAAGTTGGAGATTTTGAAAGCTCTTCCCATGGAGAGAAAGAAAGATTACATCTTAGCTTTTATGCACTGATTCATGATTTGCTATAGTTTATGGACTCATTTGTAGTGTTTCCAACTTTTCATTATGCCACTGTTGAGACTTTGTTTTATTTATTTTTCATTTGGATTGATGTTAGCACTTGTTATAAACACAGTTTGAAATTTAAATAATAGAAAATGTGATATCTCGATGAATGTTTGTTTGGATTGATGTTCGCACTTGTTAAAAACACAGTGTTTCCAACTTTTCATTATGCCACTGTTGTGATCCAACTAATTTCAGATTTTTGAGTCAATTCAGGGGGTTTGGGCAAATTATAAAATTATGGGCTGATTTTAAGTTAAGTTTTTTTATTATAATTATTCAAATAATATTAATTAGATTAAAAAAATAAGATAAAGGAAATTCCATTACATTATCCAAACAAATAATTTTACAATTGAGGGAATTGCATCACCTTATCCAAACAAGGGAATTTGAAAATCAAGGGAATTCATCAATTGAATTCCCTAGCATTTAAAATCCCTTAGATTTCTCAAATCCTCCATCCAAACACAACCTAAAATTTTACACTTATTATTTATTCAAGATAACTAATATTATTCATAAAATAGGGTCTTACATATTTCTTGATGGTCAGGTAGTTCGTTTTCTCAAAAATGGAGTGCGGTTCGTTTTCTCCTAATAGGTTTTTTTGTCATTGTTGGATGTGCCCGGGGTTCAAGACTTTCCCTAAATACGGCACTGTTAGCTAGATTTGCAAGTTGAAACTATTAACAACCAAATAATCTTTAAAAAAACATCACCGAATAAAGTATGTTTGCTCAAAGAAATGAAAGTTAAATATATGTTCGACTTTTTGACCAACCGCTCCCACTACAAAGACAAATATAATATATTATTGAATTTCTCTTAATCTAAAAGTGTCGTAAAGTTGTAAAGGTCGTTGAATAATAGTTCAAGTCATAAAAATTAGTAAACATATGAGTTGGGTTAGAAAGGTTCAAAGAGGCAGTTTGGATGAGCTTCTTTATAAGCTCTTATAGAAAAAAGAGCTTTTTGTAGAAGCTCTAAATGAAAAAGCTCCTCTTAAATAAGCTATTTAGCGTTTGGATGCACACATACATAAGTGCTTATTCAAGTAGAAAGTGGCGTTTGGATACATTTGTATAAGCACTTTTATTTTATAAAATTACGAAAAAGGTCATGATTTTAATATTAATAGATTCAAATATTTAAATACTAAAAAATTTATCATTAAACTATTTATTAGTAAAATTATTTAAGTTATTTTATAAATAAATATTATATTTGTAGCTTTTAATGAAATATTTTTGGCAAAAAATATTTGAACAATGTTTTTTTAAAATAACATTGAAATGTTTTATTTATTTGTGTTAGAAATTTTCAAAAAATTAAATGTGTGTGTACACTAAGCATCTCTACTAAAAAAAAAATGTCATAATATCATAATGTTAACAATGCTCTAACAATAACGTCAAACCATATCAAGTATCAAATAGTTAATACAAATCATAATTCGTAGTCTTGAATATAATCATACCACCTTACAAATAAAAAGACATATCTACTAAAGTATCATAGATAACTAGGAAAAAAGCTAAACTCGTGTTGGAAACATATTTTTGATGTGTTCCCTAATTTGCTCCATTTGCAAGGAACTTTGAAAATCAGGTTCCTCCCATGTAACAGTACTTGGGCCAGCTTCATTTTCTCCTCCTCCATCTTCATTTTCATAATTTGCATCAAATTCTTCATCACTTCTATCATTTCTTCTAATAAAGTTATGCAAAGCCATACAAGCCGTAATGATTTTGTTTTGTGTCTTCAAATCATAAGAAGGCATACTACCTAGTATCTTCCATTTTGCTTTGCAACAACCAAATGATCGTTCAATCACATTGCGAAGACTAGAATGATAATAATTGAACACCTCAACTCTCCCTGTTATTCTAGGTCCATTTCTGAATTGCGGAAGATGATACCTATTTTTTTTGTATGGCCCTAGAAAACCCATAAAAGTAGGGTATCCCGCATCAACAAGATAATATTTACCTAAACAATAAAATATTATCGCATGTTAATACATAAGTGTAACAATATTATATAATTATAAGTTTTAAATATTACGTACCATGAGGAGGATGGGGAAAATGCAATGATGGTCTACGCAGAGCCTCCATAAAAATCTTAGCATCATGTGCAGAACCCTCCCACCCAGCCCAGACAAAGGTGAAACACATGTTGAAATCACAAGCAGCCATGACATTAGTGGTAGTGTAACCTTTCCTACCAATATAAGTTGCCTGGAGTTGAGGAGGAACACAAACTCTTATGTGAGTACCATCTATTGCACCAATGCAATCTTTAAAATAAGGGTAATATCTGACATCATTCTTAATCTCATCAGGAACATCACTAAATGATGAGTCAATAGGTTTAATTATGTCTCTTGCAAGTCCACAAACAGCATTTAGGACGCTATGAAACTGTCTAGATATTGTTTCTCCAGAATGTTGGAATCTCTCCTCTAAATTGCGAACAGAAGCTGGTTGACCCACCATGTATAAAAAAAAGCAACCTGCTCATAAATTCCCACATTGCGAGTTGGCCTCAAGTTATACTTGTTTTGCAACACATCACATAAATGGAAGAAGACATGTTTCTTCATTCTAAACATTTGGTAACAACGAATCGGATGACCATTTAGAATTTCAGAAACCCAACGATAACCTGTTTGATCTGAATCTCTACGTGGACTTTTGACAACATTACTCGTGAAGTAATTCACAACTTCACATACAAGTGCGTACACAACCTTTTTCTTCTCCTCTAACTCTGATGAAGACATCCTGTGAGATTTCATTGTTAAAATTATATCAAACCAATAAAAGTGGAAAGCAAAACTAAAATATCATGAAAGAAAGATAAGCCTATTTGTGTTTAGACTTAATCCATCCAAGCTGCAGTGTAGGCTCCTCTAAGGAAAGAAAGATAAGCCTATTCTCCCTTTTGTCCATAAGACTAATGCCCGTGTAAAATAAATCACTCCCACGAGTGAGCCCTGGTAGATTCTTTAGCCTCTCTACACATGCATTGATGTTAGCAGGATCATTTTTAGATCCAGGATCACTTGACTCAAAGCTATTAATAACACGTTCCAATTGACTAGAGAGGTTAGCCGCAGCCCCAACTTTCTTCTCACCCTCTCTACCTCTCTTCCTTTGTCCATTTCCCCTTGAAGATGATGGTTGCGCTGTCATTTCTACCTCAATCCCATGCTCTTCTGTTTCGGCCTCATCAATATCAGCATCAAATGACTCTTCCACTCCAATGCTTTGACCGTGAGAGTCTCTTGAATCTTCAGATGGAGCATATGCTGCAAGACCAGTAGCAACTACACCCTTGAATAAAATTTCCATCTCAGGAAAAAATTTCAGACCTTCATCTCTAAACTTTCCAACCTCAGGACTCTCCTGTGAAAAAGAAAAACAAGGATTAACACTTGCAAAACTCAAGAATTGTAGAGCAGATCATGCAAATACAATAGCTGAAATAAACAGTCATCACACATACCTTGATTTTGGCCTCCCACCATTCATCACTAGCAGCTACTGTTCTCTTAGTTGCATCCCAACCAAGACCTGATTCTATTGCATTAAGCTTTGTCCATAATGCCCAATCTACTTTCAAATGATCCCACTTATTTTTAAATTTTTTATAATCATATGCTAACTTTGTGGCATTGTTGAACTTGGCTTGTATATTTGCCCATCCAGTTCTTGTAAAGTGAGTGTGAGGTCTATTCCCAGCACGTACCTCTTCAACGCACACTTTCAAAAAAATTCCAAGATTCTTATCACTCCAATCTGCTCTCTTTCGTTTCACATGAACTTGAGACATTTCAACAAGCTTTAAGAAACAGTATATAAGTGAATGGTAAGCACATCATTCAATTCAATTAATATTGCAAGTTAACTAACTATCTTTCTTAAACAGCAACCGTTTCAACTTGTCCATGAAATGAAATGCTACCAGAGAACACAGTACATAGATGATGATGCCATTGATAATTGAGAAAAAAGAAAAAAGAAAAAAAAAGTAGAAAACAGAATCAAACCTAGAAGCAAAAGAAGCTAAAAATCAAACCTACCATTGATAAGTGGGTGTAACATACCAGAGTGAGTGTGAACAAGCAATGCTTTCACATACCTTCTTGTAGAAACTTGGTATTGTAGAAGCTTCAGCACTTTTCTTCTGCTTTTCCTTAAAAATGTCAAGCAAAATTCTCTTTGTTTCAAGCTCTGCAAATTAAAGTAGAAAATCAAAATGGGGTGTTGTCAAGTTCTGCAAATTATAGTTCCACCATGCAATGAAGCATTCAACTTTGAAAGAATCACCCAATTCAATTTTCTTTAGCTTTAATCCTTTGCTTCAATTTTGTTTTGTTGGTCTTTATAGTGTTAAAATCTTCAAATTGTCACACTTTGATTAGTGTTTACCATATCATTGTTCCTCAAAGTTAAACAGTCATCACACGTAGTCTTATCACTTGTTAACCACTAAGCTTAAAATGATCAGAAGATGACATTAACAAAGTCTCAAAGCATATATATAGCACCATGATCACTAGCCATAAGTTAATCATAACAAATCTACTACAGGGAAACAGAACAAAGAAATAAGAAATAAAATCTAACAAAACTACATAAGACACATACAGATCCATGTAATTATAAACTGGAAATTTCAGTGTGGTGATTTCAATTTCAATCACAATGTTGAACTGGAAATTTGGGGAACAAATTCACACAAAATGAAAATCACAAAAATCAGAACGCAACCAGATGAATTCGAAATTGGCAAAGAACAGAACCACCAACAGAAAGTGAATCTCTCAAAATTGATAACATAAGCAGGATCAATTATCAAACCCTAATCAGATTATAACATATAAATCCCAATTTGATGAATTCAAGATAATGAAAATAGAGTCGCAATTTGATGAATTCGAAACAGACGAAGACGCACCTTGGTAGGAGAAATAGAGAGAAAATGAACTGCATGATTGGGTTTTGATGAACTGATTCAATTCGAATGAGAATGTCGATGAGTTGAATCCAAAGAACGTCGATCGTGACGGCGGCGGAGGCCGTGACGGCGGCGGCGACGAGATTCAGTGGGGAACCATTTGTGTGCTAGGGTTTATTGTTTCAGATGGAGAGAATTGAAATGTAGGACAAGGCTTGTCATTCTGATATTTTGCTAAGGGTAATTTTGTCAATAAAGTTTTAGGTAACAGCTTCCCGAAAAAGCAGAAAAAATAAGCTCCAGGACCCAGCTTTTCAAAAAGATCTTTAAGAAGCTTTTTAATAAGTTAAAATAAATTATCCAAACACCACTTTTTAATAAGCTCTAGCTTTTTTCTAGTGAAAAAGCTGTAATAAGAGCTTATTTATGGTATCCAAACGGCCTCAAAGATCAATTATTGAATGATGCAATTTATCTTTTTAATGTAAAAAAATTTGATGCAAGTGTATCTCTCCTCCACTTTTCTTTCGGTCAAATTTCGTGATCTATATTTTTTTTTAAGCTTTTTTGTTATGAATTGACAGCTCTAATTATTAAGGTGGGGAATGAGAGTTGTTTCGATTTGAGAGTTATAAATGAAGACGAAGAAGCCCATGCGTTCCCATTCTCAAATATTCCAGCGCAGTGGGCCTAGCATTAAGCGGCCGAAACGTGTTTGGAGCCCCCCACATGTCGCGTAATGAAATTCCCACGCAACAACAGGTCATATTCAAAGGAAGCCACCACTTTGACCAAAAAAAGGAAGCCACCACAAATCACAAAGGAGCCAATAGTTAGCTATTCTGTGCCATCAGCGTATAAAATTTCCTACCCAACTGGAAAATACTTCAGTACTCAAATGCTGATTTTTTACTTTTAAAAATGAGTGTTAAAGTCATAATTACTTTTTAAAAATTTAATAGTATGGATAACTAATAGATAAGAACTAAAAAATGATTTTTTAACCACTGGAGAGGATGACGTAGAGTTCTTTATTCTTAAAAATAAGAACTAGGTTCTTATATAATAAGTTTTACTTTTTGAGTTCTTAGCATAAAAAATTAATTTTTTATCTCTCATTCATTTAATTTAAGTATTGAATTAGCATTTAAATTTTAATCAAAATTATATGAAAATAAAAAATATTAATATAATGGTATTGTGAGACTGGATGAACAGTACTAAGGGTACTAAAAACTAAGAATTCATGGTTGGAGCAAAACCTGCAAAGAGTTGCTTAAGCACATGTGACAGTACGAGCCCATATGAATAGTGATAAGAACTAAGAACTAGCATTGAAGATGCTCTAAGGCGGTTAATTCATCAAAGAGGTGTTGATTGAGAAGAAAACGACGAAACTCTTATTAGAATGAGCTTGGTCCAGTGTGAGATGGGGGATTATGTTGACACTGACTTCTGATGCCCAGTTCAGGAGGGGTCCCTACAATGACTTTGAGGCTTAAGTTAGTGGCTGAGAAGCTTTGAGAAATCTCTAAGGTTTTGGAGAAAAAAGTGCACACTTGATTCAATTGTGTTGGCATTTTGTATCTGCCCGTAGGTTAGGGGAGGTTTAGAGGGGTGCAATGAGTGCCTAGGTCCGAGCAAATGTCGAGCGTTGGAATTCCCTGCACCTTTGGCTGTCTGCAGAGATCCAAGGGTCAAAGGTTCCTCGTTAGTGGGGAGTGGAGACTAAGCTTTGAGCTCCACATTTATCCCCTTTGTTTAGGTCGTAGAGTCAGTGACAGAATATATAGGTGAAGTGATTTGGATCTTTAGCCTTCGGAGGGTTTGGCAGGTCGGGTACATGGAGTGTGCTTTGCTTGATCACACGTGCAAACGGTTTGGTCGCCTAGAGGGTGATCGGCGGAAACGTCTCCTCGACAATAGTCCCTACCTATTGTTTTCCACATACATTAAGTTTTTATTTTTGAAACAATACATTAAGTTACATGCACTGATTTTGTAACAATAATAAATACAATTAATTAGATAAAAGTATAAGTAGTGATGGTGGAGTTGGATATTACTCGGTAGTGGTGGTGAAGGATGCAGGTGGTTGTGACAGTGGTGAAAATGGTCGTGGTGAATGTTACCTAGTGGCGTTGGTGATGGAGATGAACATTATCTAGTGTTGATGACGATAGTGGTTGTGGTGGTGGTGGCTGAGGATGCTAGTGGTTGTGGCGGTGATGGAGGGTGGTAGTCGTGGCACTTTTGGAGGGCGAAGGTGGTAGAGTGACAGTGGTGGTGAATGTTACCTAGTAGGCAATAGCGATGATTTCAAAATTCTTGGGGTCGTGGCCTCTACCAGCCCCTCCTTAGATACGCCCCTGAGTTTGGGTTTCGTCATGTGTGGCTAATATAAATTATATTTTTGTTCTCTCACTCCTTCAACAAAACTTCCCAAAGTATCATTAGTATGTTTCCATCATAAATCCAATTTATAGTTTCTTGCAGAATGATATGATTGTGTCGTTATATCATACTCTTCGTGAGGGTAAAGTAGTGGTGCATCACTTGGCTAAAAGATAGTGAAATCTTATAATTGGTTAGTGACTAATTATCAACCCCTTTAGGTGTTAGTTCACTTTTAGTTGAAAATTACACATGCACATCGTTTTTAAGAAGGTAGCTTTTTTCTTTTTAAGATTTTAAAAAAAAAAACATTCAAAAACCATTATTATGGATGGTTGTGATGATTTCAATCATTTATGAGAAGAGAACAAAAGAAAATGCTATCATATATTCAGTGATTTTTTAGTGGAAGATTAGTTTTTTTTTTTTTTTACATTGGAAAGATAAATTGCATCCGCGAGGAATCGATCCTGAGACCTCTCCCTACCCAACCCAAATATCCCCCAGCTCCTACCACTTGAGCTATCCTACGGGAACGATGAGAGATTAGTTTGATTAAACTCAAAATGATACCAACACGTCATAAATAATTAAGCTCTTTAAATATTTAATTTGAAATTTTATTCTTGGCGATTTGTATAAAAATGATTGGGTTAAATATGTTCGGGGGTCCCTGAACTATAGTCAGGATTTAGGGTTGGTTTCCATCCTGAAACTTAGAAAATCGGTTGGGTTCCATCCATTTATCTGTTGGCATTTGTAAGTGCTGACATGTCATTTATTTCCACGTCGTTAATTAATAATTAAATAAATTAAAATTATTAATTAAAGTCCAATATTGTTTTTAAAAACCTAATCTGTAAATTAAAACTTCTATCTTCTGTGACCAAAAAAATCTTCCATCTTCATCATCACTTCATTTTCATCTTCACCATCGACCTCCAAAATCCAGATATCCAACATCAAACCTCACAACTACCAAAACCCAGAACACAAAACACAACCTACAAAACCCCAAACTTTGAAAAACCCACAAAATCTCCAAAATGGGTCTAGAGGGTGGAGCTTACAAAAACCAAAAAGAGAGATTGAGAGCGAAGAAGAACGAAGATGGAAGCAACATCAAGAGAAGAGGAAGAATCGTGACCAAAGAGAAAGTGGATGCGTAGATCGGAGCAAATCGAAGTAGATCGGAGCACAGGTGAACGAGATGGATGAGATCTTCATTTATGGTTCCCTTCCTTTCAGATCTGAAGAGTGAACAAGAGAGAGTAAACAAGGAGGTCGAAGCTCTGCTTGTGGAGTTTTGATGGTGGCTGGAACGTTGATAAGTCAAGGCGCGGTAGGAATGGCAATAGGTAGAGTTTGGGTAGGGTACTCATCGCCGTACCCGCGTTTTCAAAAGATACCCGTACTCGTCCCCATACCCACGTGGGTAGAAATTTGAATGTACGTCATCGTACCCTCTGGGTACCTATATGCCCGTACTCATACCCGCAATAATTCAGTTAACGAAAATACAATTTACATTCTCCAAAAGAAAATAATATAACTACTATTATATTATTAATTAAAAATACAAAAGACTATCCAAATATTTAATAAGTAAAATCATTCATTTTTAAAAGAGTAATTTAGAAAGTTATAACTTTAGTTAAGTTTGTTGATATATATATATATATATACCAAGTGTGTTTATATAGAATAAAAATAATTAATAAAGTGTGTGCGGGTATGGGGCGGATTGAGTACTATAGTACCCATACTCGCTCCCGTACCTAATATTTTTTGCGGGTAATTATCCATACCCAACTCCATACCCATCTAGCGAGTTTTTTCCCTACCCATTATGGGTATTTTTAGCGGGGTACCTAACGGGTCCGAGACCCATTACCATCCCTAAGGCGCGACGATAAATGTGAAGCTCCATTGGTGGTCGTGATGTGATGGTCTCCGATGACCGCAGATTTAGACTCGCCGTCGACAGAGGCTCCATCTCTGTCGCACGCTTATGTGTTGGTTTCTTCCGAGCCAGATCGAGGCACCGAGCCGTCACAAGAATCGCCACTTTTTTCATCGCTGTGAGCTTTGGTTGGTTCCGTCATCTCTCCCTCTTTGTTTTTTTGCTAGGTTTTTTGTGTGTTGATGGGTATTTGGTGGAGATTGTAATTTCTTCTTCTTCTTCTACTTGTGTGTTGATGAGAATTATTTCTTGTGTTCTAGAACCATTCTTCAAGCCCAGCGTTTTTTAGTGTTCCATCATTTGAAGGGTATTATACTTGTTCAAGATGAGGGTGGTATTTTTTTAATTTTTTTGGCAGTGATGAAATGGTGATATTTGAGTGTTGTAGCTATTGGTGGGGTTGCTATTTTTTTTGTGATTTTTCGATGTTTACTTTGAGAATGAGTTCAATTTGTGGGGCTATGGTAGTCTTGGCCAAGGCTGTCATTGAGAAGGAGGCTTGATTTTCTGGGTTTTAGTTTATGTTTTGGGATTTATGGTTTGATTTTATGGAAAAAAAACATGAGAAATGGTGAAGATGAAGATGATAGGTTAGGATGAAATTTTAATTTTTTGGTTTTTTTTACAAGAGGAAGGAAATTTTTTTGTGTTAGTCCCTCTTGTATATTTCACGTGTAATAAAAAAATAAAACTGACATGTCAACACTTACCTGTGCCATGAAACCACCTCAACTGGTTAAATAAGTTTAAGGATAGAAACCAACAAATTTTTTATTAAGGATCGTATACCGATTTCTCGCTATAGTTCAGGGACTCGAACATATTTAACCTAGAATTTATTAAAAGATACTTACAAACTTAACGTGGTGTGAAAGCTTTAAATGAGTTAATCATTAAAGATAGCTGTGAAAATCCTTTAGTGCAACCAAAATGATAATGATAGAGATGAAATTAATATTAATATTTATTTATTTATTATTATTTATTGAGTAATTAATATTATCTGCCACGTGGAAGCATCATGGAGCGTGGTTCCAGTATGTTGCGTCATAGTTGGTGATGAGCATATCAGTTCCAAAAATTTCCATTTGCCAGTTTGTGTGGCGGTTACGCTCTTCATCACACATATGTGTTTGGCGCCTGGTTGTCCGCCACGTGGAGAATCCTTCCCTCCCGCTACTCTTCCTTTCAAACCCACAAAAAATCAAATCAATTAATTATTAATTATAATTAATTATAATTTATTATCGACGCTTATGCATGAATTATTACGATTATCACTTTATTATAATTATAATTATAATAAGAACGTGGCTTTTCTGTAATCAACGAGTACGTTCGTTCTTGCTTTAAGCTAATTTTCGTGTTCGTTGGTTTGCTGAGATTTTTGCTGCGATTTTTCCCTGCGAGTTTCAACAGAAAGGAGCAAAGAAAAAGGGAACAAAATTGATTACAATTTCGAAACTTAGGGTTTCGATTTCTGTTTGTTGCCGTGGAATCAATCTCAAATTCTCATTCCATTTCACGTTTTGGTGAAGTAGAAGCAACACGCACGCACGCCATTGCCCTGCGAGTTTCAACTATTAATCATCGCGTTTTTCGTGGAGACGAATTGCTCATTGATGTTGCTGGTACATTTTGCTTTCTTCGGATTCGGTTAATTGCTTCATTTTAAAATCGTTTTTGTTGTGTTTGGTTGAATTGGGGGTTACAGAAAGAAGACTCTGTTTTGGTAACGCATGAATGATAATCTAATCAATTATTGTTGTTGTTGATAGTGCTTTCGTGAACTGCTTTTGCTTCTTTTGTTTCCTGGCTTCTGAATCCTACTTTGTACACTGCCAGTTTTATCTACACTGAATTGGGCTTTGCACATTCAACATCAAATTTATTATTGAATGAAATTGAGCATTTTCGGAGTGTTTGGAATTGGAATCAAATATTTTGTTGATTGATGTTTTTTTGTTTGTTTTAAGTGTTAGAATTGAATTCCCCCTTATTTGTAGGTCAGGATAAAACAACAAATTACTAGTGTAAGGTCAATCCGGTTCATCTTAAATGCATTCGATTTGTAAATCAACTCAAATAATCAGATTTCACTTCTTCAAATGAGTGTTCTTAACATGAAAAATGATTTTTAAATCAAGTCAAGTTAATTCCAATAATATGAACTCCAATTTTTAGTGGTTCCAAACACAACCTTTGACTGGGCTATTTGTTGGTGTCTTTTGGTAGATTTGAAACTTGATGCCAAGAAGCTTTGCGTACCTCGGTATCTGTGAGTGAGATGCCCTTATCAAATCCTCCATAACTTGTAGCTAAATTTGGTTACAGACTTTGAATGTAGTTGATAATATACCTAATGTCGGAATATTTTTTTCATACAGAGAATAGAGTATGGGATAACTTTTAGGTATTCTATCTTTGTGTCTATTGTATGAGAAATTAAATGGTTCTTGCCTTGGTTACTATTCTTTTAAGCTTCACTTCTTTAGGTCTCAGCATGTGTCTTTGTTAGTTTTAACTATTAAGTGAATTATCTTTCTTTTCTGTTCAATCCTTTACATCTTTGTTCTGTTGCCTGTTGTTTCATGGTAAAAATCTCTCTAGTTATAGACAGACACCTTGCTGCACCTTAACTAAAGAAAGAAAAAAGATATTTTGATGATGCATCCATTTCGTACTGAAACATTGGTTGGATTATATACTCTTTCAGGTGATGGGCGTAGTTTGGATTTCTATGGTCTTTCTTCTTGGGTAATGGGATGTGTCAAGTTTGGCACTCTAGGGAGCAGGCATGGACATTGCTGCTCTTTTAACTTCTGCTGGAATTAATATTGCTGTGTGTGTAGTGCTCTTTTCATTTTACTCAGTGTTAAGGAAACAGCCGGGTAATGTTAGTGTGTACTTTGGACGGAGACTAGCTTCTAAGCATTCAAGACGCCTTGAATTCTGCCTAGAAAGATTTGTTCCATCCCCTAGCTGGATATTAAAAGCATGGGATACATCTGAGGATGAGATATTGGCTATCGGTGGCTTGGATGCTGTGGTTTTTGTAAGGATACTTGTGTTTAGGTTGTTCAATCCTTCTACAATTTGAACAGTTTTGGCTGTGTGCATTATGTTATCCTGTTGAATGTTTCACTGGAATGAATTTAAATTGCTTTCTTATTTGATAATTTCTTAATCTGGAATCTGCCAAACCAACCGAATGTTGATTTCTGATGCCTAGATACGTACAAGTGATGAGGCCATTAAACTTATTCTAAAGATTTGTTTATTTTAAGTCTACTCTCTAGATGCACTTGATGTCTGTCTCTAAGAATACATATGTTAGGGGTATATATTTGATAAAACATCTCTGATCAATATTAATTAACATTTTTACTATGTTGCACAACAATTTTATCATTTTTTTCAATGACAATTTCTCATGCAAGTCAATCATTTGAGTCTTTGGGCTAAAGGGAAGCCTAACACTGAAATTCGTTAGGAAACGGAAGATTCATCTAAAAATCATGCTTGATTGCATATTTATGCCATTGGATGGTGTAAGTACTTGAAATCTAATATGATTTATGCTTTGATTTGATTTGTTTAAAATTCCAAATGTTTTTTAACTATCTATAATCCATAATGATAGTTCTTTGCATGCATAAGAAGACATTTGGTTAACCATGTATAATTCAGAACCTAGAATTAAGATTAGTGATCACAGAGAAAGTAGCAAAATTGATATTTACTATATATATTATGCAATTGATATAGGTAGCCAGTTGACTCATCGATTAACTCAAATAGTGATGCTAAATGTGAGTTTGGAATTTTCCTTTTTTGGAATATATGTACTTTTCAAATAAGAATGGTAAATATACCAGTAGCTTTTGTTATTTACCTTGGTTTTTATGTGTTTGGTTTGAGCACCATTTTATGTTATTCTAATCAAAATCAACTATTCATCATACACTTACAAGCATATCAAATTGAAACCTGAATAAGTCTGATGGATTTTAGTTGCCCAACTTGTGACTTTACTAACTGTCAATGACTCAATGTTGCTATTGTCTCCTTCAGCATTCGAGTATTTTCCATTGCCGCTGTCATCTGCATTTCCATAGTGCTTCCTGTAAATTACAATGGTAAGACCAGAATGCATAAGGATATACCTTGGGAATCACTCGAAGTATTTACCATCGAGAATGTCAATGGTGCAAAATGGTAAGAATTATATCTTACTTTTCAAATTGAAGTGCCAAATATGTTAGAATAGCCAATAGTGTCTATATTAAGTTGAGAAAAACAATAGAATATACAAGGTTACTTAAGTTTCATAGACAGGAATGAACAATGCTTTCAAAGAAAATTGTGGACTGTGGATCTGCTATGTTGTTTATTATGGCCATGTTTCTATCTTCTCGGTTGTCTTTCCTCTTCATGGCTTAGTAAACTACTTTTCTTTATTGTAGAGTTTATTTATATTTTTTTCTCTTAGAAAAAATATGAAGTGTGCAAAAAAAGTGTAAAACTGGAATTTTGATAAACCTGATTCATTTTCACTTTACGATGTTTCTTTTTAGATATTTTAGGATGTTGATGAAATAATAATTGATGATTTATTCAGGAAAACAGCTTCAAACTGGTTACTTATGTGTGGTTTTTATTCTTTTGCTTGTCAGGCTTTGGGCTCATTGTCTCGCATTATACATCATAACACTTGCGGCTTGTACTCTTCTTTACTTTGTAAGGAGCTGAGTTTATTTACATCATGGATTTCACCTGTTTTTATAGAATGACCTAACAAGTTTCTTTTTAGTTATTCTTTTCCGATTATTAAATATGACTAATTAATTGGTGGTTTTGGTTAGGAATATAAAAGCATTACAAATTTGAGGCTGCTACATATTATTGGATCACCTCCAAATCCAAGTCATTTTAGTATTCTCGTGCGATCAATTCCCTGGTCTTCAGAAGAATCATATTGTGAGACTGTGAAAAAATTCTTCTCATATTATCATGCATCAACATATTTGTCACACCAAATGATTTATAAGTCTGGTACAGTACAGAAACTGAAGGTGTGCTTCTTAACTTCAAATACTCTTTTTTGTAATTTCAACTTCATAATCTTTCCTGTTGCTAATTTTATATTCGCGTGAAGTTTGCTGCTGATGTTATCATCATTTAGTGCATCAATGGATGTTTTTATTTTCCAAAAAATTGTCTTAGATGGTTATTTGGTTCTAGGTATGTAGAGAAAATATAAAGGTTTATCATGGAAATGGGTATCCACATTTTTTTTTTCCGTTCTCATTCATTATTTTCACTTTATGAGGCAATTTAGTAGTTATTTGCATCTGTCTCTGAAGTGATCATGCAAGGCAGTTTATTTGGATGGAAGTTTTTATCTCACTACATATGTCAGTCTGACCTTGGACTTTGTTAGGCTATTTCAGATGGCAAAAAAATTATTACTTCCTTTTGACCCTTGTGCCAAATTTGTTCACGTAATAAGAAAATCAGTGAACTTTCTTATGCATAAGACTAAGGTCTGATATGTTGTGGTGAATTTCTTATCTATGTAGTCATTCTCCATTTAATAAACGCGGAGAATGTACATTGTAACTTTCTTGGGCTTTGATTATGATTCCAGAAGACTATATATCCTATCAATTTTTTTTCTTTCAACAACTTAAACCTGTATTAATTTTCTTGTTGACAAAACAGCTGCTCACACTTTTGTAAATTTTAATCTTATTCCCCCAGGATGATGCTGGACATATGTGCAAGGTACTTAGAGATTCTTCACTGGAAAAGAGTTGTAGGCCAAGTTTTATGCAGTGTTGGTGTTCTGGAGCACCCAAAAATTCTTTTAAGATGATTCCTGATGAGATAGATAGTATACCGGGCTACACTGACATGCATCTAGATACAAGAAAAAAGGTAAATTTATAGATGGATTGGCTTACATAATTACTAGAGCACAGCCCCTTGCTTTGTACGGAACAAAAAGTAGTTGCCCCTCCAATTAAAACTATCCATTATTATAAAAATTACAGAATGTCATTTTGAAGTGAAATAAGTTAACCACATATTGACATGTTGCAACTCATTAAACATACTATATAGTATATATGGCATAATGTGAACTTTTCTTTCATGAGTTGGCATTAAACTGAAGTGTTTAAAAATTTGCTGTGACTAAGATCAATTAATATTGTATAGAAAGGAAGAATAAACAAATTTTTAACATAACTTTAATTTCTGAATATAAGCATCACTAATATTAATTTGGTTTTTGGTGATACAATTAGTTATATTCACTCTGGCACATTGTTTGACCTGTACCCAACATAAACCATGGAAAAATTAATTTAAACTACTTCTCTATAGTAGTTTGTTGTAGACTCAAAAGTAACATAATTTCCTTTTAATGTGAATGTTGAAAAGCAAGATATTAGTGTCTAACTTGGATGATGGAGCAATGTGTGACTTCTCAACAGAATCATTGATGGAGTGCAATCTGCTTGGTCCATTAGAGATATAAAAAGCATTCTTGGAACTGCACCTAATGGATTATGCTTTGCCAATGAATTGGTTCTTCATATGATATCACGAGTTGCTCTTGAAGTGAAACTAGATCTCCTATATTCAAGAAATCAACTAGAGTCTTGAATCTTAGTAGGCTAGTAGGAATTCAGAGATGGTGCAATTGCCATTTTTCGAATTATACAACTCTGTGTGCAAGCTATACTTGCTCTGGTTTGAGCATGAATGATGAAAGTAGTTATGGTTCTTTCCCAAAGCTGCCAAGAGTAAACACAGGTAAGTAGTTGTGTAAGGATTGAACTTGACAGGGAGGATTGGAGCCATGAGAGCAGAAATTGTTCTTGTTTCTCCCAAACAGTATAGGCATCTTTAACTCTGACTAGGCCTCAATCCTATTTTGTGAGGAATCTCCGAGGAATTGATGGATTAACTACAAAATGGTGAAGTTGTGTCCTTGGTTGATAGGCTCCAGCTGCTTCTTCCATGAGAGAAAATTTCTAATGCTTTCATAAATGGTATGGGAGAAGGAAATAGGTGTGGTCTAAGGAATTACGTGACACTGAGAGAAAAGACACTGGCTGGTGGCAGGTTCACCAGCAGTGGAACAGAGGTTGGCAGCCGTGGTATGCAGTTTGACCCAAGGTGGTGGGTGATGATGGTGGAGGCTGGAAGTGTTCAAGGATAAAATAGAAGGCTCTAGATACCATATTGATAATCTAGAGAGAGAGAGAGAAACTAGGATCTAAAACGATGGTAACTTTGTGTGTTTATTTCTTGACTTTCTGACGATTAGATCAGTATTCATATTTTGACCCAGGCTTATTGAGTAAGGTCATAATTCTAATCGAGCCCCAACAGAACCTCTAACAGCACACCAAGTTCGTTTCCCCAGATAACAGAGAGTCTTCTAGAATCTATAGTGATACATCTGGTGTAGAATATCTCAATTTTTTTCTTAGCCTCAATAGTTTGCATTAATTTGCAACTCTTTTTCAAGCTTATTTTGGTTCTGAATTTATCTCAAAACTCAAATTAATTTCCTTGAACACTGGAACTTTTGGGACATCCAATATAAGTAATGTTTCCTACCTGTGTATTAACCACATATGAAGCGATCATAGTTGGAATTTTTGTTACACTCTAGTCATGTGTTAGTTCTTCAGAGATGCAATTCCTACTTTATGTTGCCTCAATATAACTGATGTTCTTTTCTGTTGAGAGCTTTTTATCTTTATGATTATTTATTCTGTAATGATATCCCAGATATTACAATTCTTGTTTTCATTCAGTAGTTATAGAAGTATTTAACAAATTTCAGGTTATGTGTAACAGTTTTGTTATGTCCACTAACGTGTACTTCAAATTTGAACCTCTGATACAGGAATGCGCAGCTGCTTTTGTGTTCTTTAAAAGTCGGTACGCAGCTCATATGGCTGCACATTCACTGCAAACATCAAATCCTATGTTATGGGCAACAGACATAGCTCCTGAACCACATGATGTTTACTGGTCCAATATTAGCATACCATACAGGCAACTTTGGATCCGTAATATAGCTACACTCGTGGCTTCAATTGCCTTCATGCTCGTGTTCCTTATCCCTGTTACATTTGTACAAGGCTTGACTCAACTAGACGAGCTTCAGAAAATGTTCCCTTTTCTAATAGGGATTCTTAAAAAGTAAGAGATCTTCGCATTTATTGGGACAAATATCATGGGCTTCTATACTCTCGGCTTGGCTCATATTTTTGGCCATATAAATAGATTAGGGTTTTGAAAGAAAGAATTATGCATGATAAATAGCACGTGAAACTATTTTAATATGCAACATTTGGTGGATCAAAATTACACTTCTTTCCCCCGACAGATGAAATGTGCCACTCTTTAGTCTCTTTTATTTTAATGTAAATAACCTTTTATTTTGTTTATAACATTCAGACAATGGCAGCTAATTTGGAACTCACTATTTTCAATTTTAGGCCTTTCAAAAGTGAAATAGTTTTGAACACCCCCATCATTACCTTTGGAACTTTACCCAAAGTCTTCATTTCATTTTCTAAATTCCCAAAGTTTACTGTAGGGGTTCCAAACTAGCTTCTAATGATGCTGAGACTGAGAGTCACAAAATGAAAAAAAAATCCCTATGAAGCTTTGTAACATTAAAATGGACTAAAGTGCAACACATTCATTTCTTAGAGGAGAGAATGGCGTAACTTAAGCTTCTCTTAGAGGAGAATAATATAAGCTAAAGCTACCCTTTTAAAATAGGATTAACTAATACTATTATAATGAGAATTCAGACGTGAAATATGGAAAGTGAGCATTTTTATATTGTAAGTATTACACAGATCACTGTATATTGACTCTCTTCTTTATTATGCAGGAAATTCATACGTCAGCTGGTGACTGGTTATCTACCAAGTGTGATATTGGTTTTATTTATGTGTGCAGTTCCACCAATGATGATGCTATTTTCAGCCGTGGAGGGTTCTATTTCACGTAGTGAGAGGAAGAAGAGTGCATGTTGCAAAGTCTTGTACTTTACTATCTGGAATGTGTTTTTTGTTAATGTTTTTACTGGTTCCGTTATCAGTCAACTCTCTGTCTTTTCGAGTGTAACAGACCTGCCTGCCCAACTTGCCAAGGCAGTGCCATCCCAGGTAATATAACTTGATTCCTGCATGTGTAGTGTGTAAATTGTACATTAAATCATGTAGACCTATTGTATGGTGATGCTATAGAGTATTGTTGCATTTTCTTTTTGATAGTATTGTTGCATTTTCTTGTTGAAATGATTGAGTATTGTTGCATTTGAATGTTAAAATGATTTTATCCACTTGAATGTACTATAGACTTGAGCTACACTGGACAGCGAACACTTCTACGTATTTTTAGAAGAGATAAATGACTAAACCTTCTATGTTCAGTGATTCACTTTACAATTGCTTTTTCATGGTATGCAGGCTACTTTCTTCACAACTTACGTTTTATCATCTGGTTGGGCAAGTTTGGGAGTTGAAGTTATGCAAATTTTTCCTCTTATATGCAATCTATTGCAGAGATACGTACTCAGGCAGAAAGACGATGCAAGTGGTGGCAGCCTATCTTTTCCGTACCATACAGAAGTTCCAAGGGTCTTATTGTTTGGATTCCTTGGATTCACCTGTGCTATTCTGGCACCTCTAATATTGCCCTTCTTATTGATCTACTTCTTCATTGCTTACCTTATATACCGAAATCAGGTTAGTTCTCTTTATCATGTGTTTGTCTTCTCATTTTCCTCAAGCGATAGGAACTCACGGTTGTTAGTTAGTTGGGGGCGAGAGTTAGTTAGAGAAAGTCTATAAATTAGGTTGTTAGTGAGAGTATGAGGTATCTTTTGTATTCATTTGGGTTTGGGGTCTAGAGAGAGCATTGGGACTCTCTGGGTTTAGGGAGGGTGTTTGGGATCCCTTCCTTGTATCTTTCCCCTAATTCCCAAATAGGAATTAGGGGTTTCTTGCTAATAACACAGTCATAATTTCTGGGTTCTATCATCAAGTCTAAGATTTTGTAAACTGTGGCTTGATTCTCAAAAGGCTCTATGTAGAGTTTGGGTGTTTATTTCTTTATATTCTGGCAGTTTCTGTTTCTCCAGTTAAATCCACAGAGTCTCTGTCAGTTTTTACAGTTTTTCTGTATGAAGAAAGAAAATAGAGAGAAATGTAAAAGAAAAAATGGGAGTGGTGTACACCTACATCTATGCATACAATTATACGTGATCATGTTTGATTTCTACTGAGGATATTTGTCAACAAAAATATGTGATCATGGTACTTAATGTTTCTTTGATTTATTCTTATATATCCCTTACAAAGAGCTTCTGTTATGAACACCTTTTTCAGATTCTCAACGTGTACATCACAAAATACGATAGTGGAGGACAGTTCTGGCCCATTGCACACAACACAACCGTGTTTTCGTTGCTAGTTGCACAACTTATTGCGCTAGGAGTGTTTGGACTAAAACGCTCATCAGTTGCATCTGGATTCACCATTCCCCTGCTGATTGGAACCCTTCTTTTTCACCAGTATTGTAGGCAACGATTTCTCCCTGTATTTAGGAGTAATTCAGCACAGGTAAATTTCCCTTCACACTGCTCCGCCCCCGTATAGGGGAGTCTGAGTATTGAAATTATATCTCTATTGAGATTAGGAAATATACTTATATGTTATTTGAATATTATATCTTTGTAATTAAGATTATATTATCAGAGATATAGTATTCTAATTATCAGAGATATAGGATTCTCCTATAACACTCCCTTGTCTTTCATTCACCCCTCTAAACCTAACTCAGTTTGTTTTAGATCCTTATTGACATGGATAGGAGAGATGAGCAGTGTGGAAAAATGGAAGAGATTTATGAACAATTGCGTTCAGCCTACAGCCAGCTCAGTTTAGTGCCGGATGCCTCAAGCCAGTCTGGATCTTCCAGTCAGCACGAGGAGAAGGGGAGTGCTGAGTCTTCGGGAGATATGGAGAAAGGTTTGTTTGCTTTTATAAACTAATATTGTGTTAGACACCCGATTTTCACCCAGAGAAAGAAACAATAGAGAGAGAAATGTGAGATATAATGAGCGATGTGATACAAAAAGAAGAGGGGGATAAAATGAAAAATGATGTGGAATTGAGGATGGATAAGAAAGTAATGTGAATGTATCAAAGTTGACTTTTGTATTATGGCTAAGAATTGTTTATTTGCTTTTATAAGGTTTTGATTCATTCACATAACACTTTCTTCCATCTAATTTTTATTCACTTTCTTTTCTTATTTTTCTATCATATAATATATCATAGGAAAATGTTAGACAGACCACCAAGGTGTTTAGACACCTAGAGAGAGAAAGTAAGAGAATAAAGAGAAGTAATAGATGTGATATATGATGTGTGACAAGAAGTGAGAGATAGAGAGAAAATGAGATGTTTGATGGTGTTTGTTCTGATGGTGGTTTATGTATCATAGTTGGAGATATGATCATATCTCTCTGGTTTCTTGCTATTTCTCACTTGGTGTAAGTGTGATAGCAGTGAATAAATATTTAAGCGCTTTCATAATTTATATTAGAGTTAAGATTGAGTCTTGATTCTAGATCACTACACTATTGACACCTCCAAACACCTTTATTTTTCTCTCATCTCTATCTCGTGTCATATCATATCATCTATCACATCTATCACTTATCTAATTTCTCTTCTTATCTCAATCTAGGTGTCAACACCCAAGAGGTGTTCACCAAATATTTTCCTAAGAATTTGCTTCTCAGGCAATGTTCAATAACTTGATTATGTTTAACTTTCAAATTTTAGGCAAGGAAATTGGTCCAAAAGATAGATCATCATGGCCTGTTCATCTAAAGAGTCCGGAAAAAGCGGTATCTGATGAAAAGCAGTCGAGTACTTCGCCTCTTGCATTGAGGAAGAATAATTCTGATGTGATTGTGCCCGAGGCAGTGCGCGAACATTTAGTCATTGACAGATTATGATGAAGGTCTCTTCGTTTATTGTTTATTAATATTTTCAATTGTAAATATTTTTGAAATTATCCTCAATTAAATGTGAATAGACATATAGGAGTGTAAACAATTACAATTTTAGTTAAATATTCTTTTTTCGTAATTTCAGACAATTGAGAATTTTTTTTTTAACTGTAAGAAGGAATTATATAATTGAACTGAAACTGAGGGAATTGAGAGGTCATCAGAAACTTGTCTAGACCAAATGGGCTCTCTTCAACCCATACATTATCAGGTAAAGAAAAAGCATATTCATAAATAAATTCAGTTGCCATATCACAGTTCCTCTTGACAATCTAGAAAATTGAAAACTATGAACCTTGGTGAACATTAACAAAAGGCACAAGCGATCACATCAAAAAAGAATCTCCATCATTTTAATTGTCACGTAATTTTTTTATCTCTATACATTTCACTTAAAAATTTAAGGATATATTAATTATTATTTTATCAATAATATTTCTATTATTACTGGTTTTTAATTATAATATTACAAAATTTATTATAACATCTCTTAATAAAAGAGATCAATGACATAACAAATAATAAAAAAGGATAACAAGTATTTATGCAGGGTACACTAACATCTAAATTTGAGCAGAAAATATGACCCATCCTTTGGATTTCCGATTAGCAAGGCTTAAGTGAATCTAATGGAAATTCTGAATGATTATCCGACCACATGGGCTATTTGTAAAAAATTACAGTTCAAGTTATAGCTCTACTCTACCCAATCTTATCATAATCACGTGCCAAAAAACTCGAACCTCCACAATTCATCTATCATGAAGCCTCCAAACCAGAAGGGGTATTCTTTACCCGTTTGTTCTTTGCATCTTCCATAAAGTTTCTCCAACACCACAAAACCTGCATCAGTCCACCATTTGCAACATTCAAAAGAAACACCCCTGGTTTCATCGTAAACCATGTTGACAAAAACTTGACAAACACAAAAAGGCAATACAAGCCCAGAAGATGCCATTTCAGATCTTTTTCCTATAAAATAGCAATGCAGGAGCATACACATCAAAAGCAAGTTAATCAACAGGTTGTAATAAACAAAGGAACAGAGAAACTGAGCATAGAATCTTAGAAAGAACAACATAACATGCTCAAAATATACCTCAGATCTCTGAAACAATTCTTGTGTTATCTCCTTCAAGAAATCAGCCATAAGGCAGCCAACAAAGAGGCCAACAGGAATGATCAGTTCACAGTTTACAGAGAATGTATATACAGCGTCCGATAAAGAGCTAAAGACGAAAAATAAAACAAGAGACCACTTCACCGCCTCTTGTGTAAGAGACAGTAATCTTTCCAAGAGCACATGCTCAGCTTTTCTCCAAGGAAATTCTTGAACTGAGACTGGCACCGCTTCTCTAAGTTTCTCCTTCATGATCCCAATCTGCATATTAACCTCACTAGGCTCATTATGGTCTGCCACTGATGCTTTAATTGAAGGGGTGCGAACATGAAATCTTTGATGTGGAACATGTATTTTCGAACATCTATGGAATTGACAGGGTTGGCATCGAAATAGCTTAACCTGCAAACCAAGAACAAAAAGATATTGCTATGAATAAATGAACACCAGGATGTTATTTCCAACTATTACATCCTGTTAAAGTTATATCATGATACATAAATTGTTGGAACCGCAACTCAAGTGGAACCCGTCGCACAGACAATATGGATAGCCACGAGTGATCAAGATGACACAAAAATTAAAAAAAATGCACAAACTAGATGTTCTAACCTACACGTTTTACTTCAGTTTAGTCGTGATATCAGAGGACTATAGTTCCAAATCTCTAAAGTTTCCCATTCTTTTAGTATGTTTGGATAAAACACTCTTACATCAGAATCAATTATGTCAACAGAAGCTACTCCCTAGTATAATTGATTCTAACTTCAAAATCTCAAAACATGCACTTTCTAGTTTGTAGCCCTAAGTGTTACTTCCTTCTTAACACTTTTTTATCTATATTCTGCAACTTTCTGAATGAATGAATGTCTCTCTTCTTCAAGTCCTACATCTCATTTCTCTTATTAGTCCTAAAATACACTAACCCCGTTGGATTTCAGTAAAATCAATAGCAGAAAAATTTTCTTCTATAGAAAATGACAAATCATCCAAATGAAGCAGAAAATTAGAATACATAAAAGAAACAGCTGAATTTCAATAGCCCAAATGAGAAAAACCATGGCGCATAGAAAAAGGTAGAAAATGAGCATACCCGGAACTTGGGAGGTAAAGGAACTGCAAGCGAAGGCAGAACCGTCATGCTTAGCTTCTTCTGCTCTACTGCAATTGCAATGCATCATCATCACCATCAACCTCACGGTCTGTATAGGGATTACGCATGTTGACACCATATGGGCCTGACCCAGTTTGATTGGTACCAGGCCCACCTTAAACAACATAGAATTTTGACCAAAAATAAAATGAAAAGAACAACACAAAAGTGAGGTTGTTTAAATGAAGGGTTAATGGTCAAATTGATCCTGTGTTTGTAGTGACTTTTGATTTTAGTCCCTCCCCGGAAAAAACTAGCTGATATCTCCCTGCAGTTGCAAACATTTTGGTATTAGTCTCCGCCGGAGAGCGGAGCTCCGGCGAGGATGTCCGGTGGCAGACCAGAGCTGATGTGGCTTTATCCACATCATTTTGATTAAATTTTAATTCCACATATATATAAATTAATAATTTAATTTAATTAAAAATACTAATTTAAAAAACGTCATTAATTATTCATCATCATCATCTTCACTTTTCATCATCATCAATTGAAATTATCTTCACTCTTCATCATCATCTAAAATCATCAATCTCCATCTCTATTGTTTTTTCACAAGATAATATTTTCATTTCCCACTTCCTGTCCAAGAACAGAAACCAAAACAAAGATTCAGTCATAACATAAAATATATAGAAAGATTAAACTAGACTCAACTGAATATGCATATAAAAAGATATGATCTTGACAATCAGACCACGGAGGGTGAACACGGATGAAGTTTTCAACTTCAAGGTCAACATTGTCGCAAACCCTTGGGCTAAAGATAATGGAGCTTTGACCGCTTCTGCTGCCGCCAGACCCCATTCCTTCATCTTGTAATAGAAAATTCTCTATGCACTCTTCATCACCCAAACCCCCAAATTAAGAAGATACCCAGAAAATCCACTCCCATCAATCTGGATCAACCCTCACCCCAACCCCCAAATTAAGATACCCAGAACATAAGATCAAGAGAGAGAATTAGAATAATCCCAAATAGGAAAAATCCCCAAATCTCCGTCAACAACGAGGGCTCTGAAGCCTCATCTTCGTCGCCGCCCGTGAACCCCTTGAGTCTCACCCATCTCTTTTGTGAACTCCTCTCTCTCAGACCTCTCATCTTCTCTCTCGCTCCCTCTTTTGCGTGGGGGTGGGTTCATGGGTTCACTGGGTGTGAGTTGTTGGGTTTGCTTGTTTTTGAGTTTGTCAGGTTAGGAAGAAGAAGATAAGGGTTTGATGGCTTTGGAAGAACAAGATAAGGTTTTGTTGGGTTAGGTGCTGGCTTTTGGTTAGCTACTGGCTTCTAATTTTTGCAGGTGAAGGAGATGGAGGAACTTTATGAAAAATGTGGTGTCGTGAAGTCCCTGTTTTGGTGTGCATGCGTCGGTGGAACGATGTTGCTTCATATGTTAGGATAAGCTTTCATTCTTTGATGGTGGATAATGAAGATGAATGAAGATGGAGGTGGAGGATGAAAATGGTTGATGGAGAATTAAATTTATTAATGTTAATTTGAGATTTAAACATGTTTAATTTTTAAGTTTTAACTTTTAATTCATGAAGAAAGATTTTTTTTTGTAATTTCAATTTTTTAGTACATAATTTTAATTTTAATTAATTTTTAATTCCATGGCTGAAAATAAATTTAAATCAAAATGACGTGGATAAAGCCACATCAGCTCTGGCCTGCCACCGGACATCCACGCCGGAGCTCCGCCCTCCGGCGGGGACTAATACCAAAATGTTTGCAACTGCAGGGAGATATCAGCTAGTTTTTTCCGTTGAGGGACTAAAATCAAAAGTCACTACAAACACAGGGATCAATTTGACCATTAACCCTTAAATGAATTATTATTAATATTAATTAAAAAGTCTTTCTCTTAGCATTTTAATTTTTTTTGTTGTCTACTAGGGTTTGAACAAAGACAACCAGCCGCCACCCCCTTTGGGGGTTTCTCCTCCTCTATGGAGGTCTCTCCTGCTCTAGGTAGGTAGTTTTCTCCCACAATAGGTGGGTTCTCTTCCACAGTAGGTGGATATGCTACCCAATAAGTGGGTTTTTTCCTTTTTCCTTTAGTTTCCCCTGTTTTGTTGCTACCTCTTGTCCCCTCTGCTCACCTCCTCCCACCGGTCGCCACCGTGCTGCAGGCTGTGCCTCCACCATCTCACCCGCGCCTCCACCACCGCATACGCCTCGCCCGCTTCCTCCGCCTCTGCCATATACGTGCTCAGTTGCCGGTTCTGCTCTGAAGACCTATAGCAGCCACCTCTGTCTCTTCAAAGGCTTCTTCGCTACTCCCTCCGATGCCACGGCCATGACTTCCACCCCATCCTTCAACTGTGGCTTCCATTGTTCAAGACGGTACCTCTTAGCCTCATCTATTGTTCTTCCAGATCTGGTCTGTTGCGGTTTGTTTCCCCTCTAAAAGAGGTGTTGAGCACCTATGTTGAGGATGGCCTTGTAGCAATATTGCTGACGGCAGAGCCGGCAAGGTAGAAGAAGTGACCTCTAAAGTTTTTCAATATCAAATCTTCACTTCCGTTTGCAGCAGATCTTCTTTGGTTTGAGCTTTGGAGCCTCAGTTGTTCCCCTCCGCCACTGTTCTGCCACCTCTGTTGGCTAGGGTTTGGAGTCCCTGAAGCTAGGGTTTGTTTGGCCCAGTATTCTTGGGCTCAGTACTATGGGCCTGATCTTTGGGCTTGTACTTGCAAGAGTTCCCTTAAATCTCACTTAGTTCTAACTCAGTTTAGATTTTTCTAAGTAGTCAAATGCTTAAGTGTTAATGAACTGTTGCAAGTTTTTGGGCTTATGACCCAATTCTCTTCATTCAATATGTATGATGTATTATGATCAGTTGTAAGAGCCGTTGGGCTACTTTTGGGTATTGAATGAATTTGAACCTTCGACCAAAAAAAAAAAAAGAATTATTATTATTACAAGCTACTTCGTCATATGTTTTGGAGTTAATTTTTAGTGTTTTTTTTCCCATTTTGAGGCCTCACCTCTTTCGCAATCTTGACTAGGGATATGTTAGCCTCATAGATTTTTTTTTACATCGAAAAGATAAATTGCACCCGCCAAAAATCGATCACTGGACCTAGTGGCGGATGTACCTCTATGTGAGGGGGTTCAGCTGAACCCCCTGAACAAAAAAGTTTTGCACTTACACCCATATATAATATTTTTTTAACCCCCTGAAAATTTTAAATTATATTGGTAGACCAAGTTTTGCACCTATTTACACCAAAGACCCACAATCACTTTCTCCTCTCACTCTCTCTCACACACGCGCACTCAGCCACTCACCCTCTTTCTCTCGCTACCATGAGTCTCACCAACTGAGAAGTGAGAACTGCAGTCCGAATCATCGTCTGCAAAATAGTTCAATCTCAGATTATGCTTCCTTTGTTCAATTTTTCTGTTTCGAGTTAGTTAGATTGTTCTTGAAGACAATCGAATTATTCATTTATCTGATCTTTACTGAATTGTAAACGTTCAATGAGAATAGTATATGTTTTTGGTGTTTTCAGTTTAGATTTTTCACCTCAGTTGGATAATTTAAACTAAGATATTTTGTAAAATGCTGATTGGAGATAAGTGAAGTAATCTGCACTGAAATCATCATCATCACATGTAATCTCCACTTAAGGAGTGAATATTTTTTTACTACATGAATAGCAATGAGTTGAAGCTTCGTTGTTTATATCCTTCTTCGTCTATTCCAATTGCTTGGTTAACAAAATTGTACACTATTTTTCGTATACTTTTTTATATTACTATGTAGTCAATATGAGCTTATTTTTATGACAAATGACTCATTCTCTAATACTCAACGGTTACTAGAAGTGGTTCTTTACGCAAAGTTTTTCATAATTGGATTTGTCAAACTTGATTGTTTCATTTGTAGGAAACCAATAACATAAACATAATGAAGGAGCATGAATTCAATATAGAACAATAGAAGTTCAATTGCAGTTCCTAATAGAAGTTCAATTGCAGTCCCTAGAAGTGTAAGAAATAATTATTGAATGTCAAAAGTGATACTAAAATGATAGATATTAATGAACCAATGAATCATACATACATATTTCAAGTGACGACTATTTTTTCCTCTGTTTTTACTTATTTGGCTGCTATTTTCGTTAGTAAGTAAAATGATCAGAGGATGTCGCTTTTATAATTTCTGCAAGTTTTATGTAGGATTTAACTTTATTCAGTTTTTCCTCAATTGAGGGGAGAAAATGATTGCTAGTGTTAGTGTAAGTTGTTCAACAATTTCAGAATATGAAATCACGTAGATGACAACTATGACTTGTATAATTTGTGATGTATAAACATATTAAAGTTGTTTTTAATTATATTTTGATCGATGTGTTCATTTGAAAATTTTGAACCCCATGACCCTGGGGTCTTGGATCCGCCACTGCCTGGACCTTCCCCTACTCAACTCATATGTCCCTCAGCTCCTACCACATGAGTTATCATACATACGGGGTCAACCTTATAGTTTGTTTTGTGGTGTTTACTTTTCCGATGTAAAAAAATAAAAGTTATTTAATAAAGTACATTAATTTTAAGTCAAATTACTATATATGTTCCTTATTAACCATCCATTTTGAAAAAATAAATTGCTCTTATATATCTGTCCATTTAGTTAGAGCATTAAATGTTGTTTTTCTAATAGTGTCATTGTAAGAGAATAAATAAAAGATAAAACACATTTTAGAGGGCAAAATATGAAACAAATAATATTTTTAAAAAATTAATAAAATTAATTGCATTTCTTAATATGTGTATTTTCTCTCGCCGAACATAATGATGTAAGTTTTATCTATTTAATCACGGCCTATATGGTATAGGGATGGAGGTGCTCGACAGCTTGTCAACCTACTGGCTAATTGATCACGCCATTCTCTTATTAATTTCTTGGTTGGTCATTTGTCCACCAATCAAAAAATGGGAGAAAAAAGCTACTAATTTTCCACAGAAATTCAATGCTCGAATTACCTTACTTCTTTTGCTTACAGAATCTTCATGAACTTTTCAATTTTAAAGTCACAGAAAGAGGAGTGCTATTATCAATACACACTTTCGAACACTTTTTATGTGACTGATTAATTTTATAGAAGTGAACACATTTCTTTAACTAAAAAATTTGTTGGCTTTAAAAATAAAGGCTTATTAGCACTTTTGGTCCACCAGGATTCTAAAATGTGTAAACGAGGTCCCTAAAGTTTAAAAATAGCATTTTGCTACCCGACATTGATCTCCGTCAACAGTTTTGGTCCCCCATATTTCCGTCCAAAAGTTAACGTTTTTAGTCTGAATTGACTTTTTTAAAATGACGTGGCATGCAATTAGGAGGGAGAAGGGGTATTTGGAGAGAGGAACATCACATGCCTCTCACGTGATTTAAGTTGATCCTTATTTCTCCATCTCCATCGTGTTCTTCTCCTCCCTCTTCATCTCTTCTCCCCTAAGTCACCTTGTTCATTTTTTTTTTGTGGATTTAGGCCCCTTTGTTAAAGTTTTTTTTTTATATTTGGACATGCATTTTTTTAATAGATAATTTTCAGAATTATTAACCTTTTTTTCGGATAAATGAAACTAAAAAACAAGATAGATGAGTAGATGACTCTTTTTTGAAACAAAGACAGAGAGGTCTTGCCTCTTATTATTGAATAGAGGTCATGCCTCTTTTTACTGAAGAAAGACATAATGTAAAGCAAAATGATCGGGCTCTAAAGGCCGGATAAAACATAATTATTTTGTGACAATACCAAAATTACAAGAAACAATTGAAATAACATTTGATAAATTGCGTTTAGCAATCTCATCATTGACCTCCTTCATCATCTTCTCAAGATGCATCTTGATATCATTAATATCTGTCACGGTCAGACCTTCTGGAAGGGCTCCATCTTTCACACAATTGAAGACAGGCATGGTCAGCTCCTTCTCACGAATCAGTTGATGCACCTTGCTTAGTTTGTCTTGTGATTTGGAAGTCATCTGTGTCATGAAGCTCTCCTGGTTCAAAGTCATGTTTTTCTTTTTCACAGGTGTATTCTGGTACCTCTCAATCACCTTCTTTGCTCCCTTCACATTTGGCCAAATCTCTGGTTTGGAATCAAATGAGCTGGGAATTATAACACATGCTTCTACTCCATAGAGAGTGGTGAGTTCATTCACCTTCTTGATGATATTATTCTTCATTTTGTTGTATGAAATCTTTCTTGCCTTATCATCAGTGATATAGGCGAGCTTCACCTTCTTCCTATCCATGCCTACAATCACAAAGAAAATTATAAGGATTTTGGAACTTTGATGCAATACTTGTTTGTAGCGTATGGGTTTTATAGAGAGATATCTTATCTACGCAGTTGTAATTACATCAAGTCATTTGGAAACTGTGTACTGTCATGGATCCCAAATATTAACATATTTAGGAATAAATTATTGTTATGTTTTACAAATAGACATACTTACTGGATGTCATGCGTATCAATGCATTTGCAAATCGCCCGTCCAGAGAAGATCAAGTTGTTCCATATAATTATTAAGAAATAATTGTGCATTGCAAGGTATTATCTTTTTTTCTTATTTTAATATATATTTTATTTTCAGCATTTTCCCGATATACTGATAACATTATTGCATATGAAAAATCATATGTACATTAAATTTTATTTTATTTTTATTTATGTAATAATATTAATGCACACTTTTTATTTAATAACAGGCTTGGTCCCCTAACATATTTCCGTCCAAAAGTTAACGTTTTTGTCTGAGTTGGCTTTTTTCTAAAGGGTTAAGGGTCATATTAGTTCCTGTATTTGTAAAAACGTTTGATTTTGGTCCCTCAGTCAAAAAACCGCCAGTAACTGTATTATAAACCGCCACTAACTGTAAAAAAACTGCCACTAATCGTCATTTTTTAGCTAAGGGACCAAAATCAAACACTTTTACAAACACAGGGAATAATATGACCCTTAACCCTTTTCTAAATCATGTTTTTTTATAGGTAAATGTTAGTGGTTAATTATTAGTAAGTTAGAAAATTCCTTCAAAGTTCCCTTCTAGGATTCGAACCCTGGACCTTCCCCTCCCCAACCCTTATGCCCCTAACTCTTAAATCACGTGGCATGGGATTAGGAGAGAGAAAGGCTATGATCCCTACTACAGAGAGATTGGTTAGAGTTGGTGATTTAGGGGAGAAGAGATGAAGAGGGAGGAGAAGAACACAATGATGATGGAGAAATAAGGATCAGCTTAAATCATGTGAGAGGCATGTGATGTTCCTCTCTCCAAATACAATTTCTCTCTCCTAATCTCATGCCACGTCATTTAAAAAAAAGCCAACTCAGACAAAAACGTTAACTTTTGGACGGAAATATGCTAGGGGACCAAAACTATTGACTGAGACTAACGTGGGGGTAGCGAAATGCTATTTTTAAATTTTAGGGACCTCATTTGCACATTTTAAAATTATGGGGGACCAAAAGTGCTAATAAGCCAAAAATAAATAAATCAATCACATAAAACGTGTTGGAAAATGTGTTTCAAAAATAAACCAATCATTTGTAGAGATAATGCATTGGTTGTGATGATTAGCGCACTTTAGAGAAGTTAAATATGTGTCAATGGTCTTGCATAATTTTCTAAAGTGAAGTATCCTGAGATTACTCTTAAATAATTATTTTTAATTAAATTCATTGCCTTTAAATTAAAACAAATCAACATTGTTGGAGATTTAATTTTTTTTTTTTGGAAATTGAGATTTAATTTTCAATTCTTGTGAATAAAAAATACACATTGTCCAACCTCTGCTATTTAGTGTGCTGATTTTAGTTGGGTAAAGTTTATCTCACGGCTACCAATTCTTGAGATACCTTACCCAAGATAAAAATAAAAATTAGCATTATATGATTTTATATGTCCTGGATTGGGGCAAGTTTGGTGTTTTACTGGCCCAATAAAATGAATTATTTTTTTTCTCTTTCAAGATTTTTTTTTTGTTTTCCAAGGTATTCTCGCAGCCGGCAGCCATGAGACTAATCCTCTGAGATCACGTTAAGTGAATAGGAATCTCCCAACAAATGTTTCTTCATACACACGCCTAGGAATCGAACCATATACTTACTTAAGGAGTCCAACTATTTATCAGTTATGTCATACCTTGTTGGAATCATATGCCAGAAACCATTGCTTTCTTCATCACTTTCACTTTGTTAAAAGGATTTTTCTTACTTTTTTTAAACCATAGTAGCCTTTAGGGAGGTGATCTTCAAGTCGGGTAAAACTATTATAAAAGGTAAAATTATACCCTTAAAGTATCAAAAATAGCTATTTTTATAGGGGTTCGGACTCAAAACTTAAAATCTTTGCATAAGTTAGAACAACTCAACACCAATTGAGTACGCTTCATTGTAAAAATATGGCTTAAATATTCTTTTGGTCCCTAAAATTGTAAAGGGAATCAACCCTGGTCCTTGTAAAATTTTCGCATCAAATTGGGTCCCTAAATATTTTTTAATCTAATTAAAGACAAAGTGTGTCTAAGTCTGATGTGGCTTGTTTTTAATCCTGGTCAGCTTTTCCACGTGTTTTTTTTTTAATCTGAGTAATGCCACCGAGTAAAATATAAAAAGTAAAAAAATTATTAAAAAATTCAAATAATTTTAAGGCTTAAATACTCTTTTGGTCCCTGAAATTGTAAAGGAAATCAATCCTGGTCCTTGTAAAAAAATTAATCAGAGTCTTTTTTTTAAATATTAATTACCATCATATTCATTATCAGTAACATTAAAACCTAGAAGGATAACAGTAAATCCAGTAAAAAACCAAACTAGAAATGGAAAAATACTTCTATGGCTAGCAAGAAATCCCACCACACAACTAAAGTTACATGGAAGATTACAAATCTGGGAAAAAAATTTAACCTTGCGTCATGGAAAACCACACTAAATACATGATTCAAACTCCTTTGGTACATATCGAATGTTATGCAATAGAAAAATTCAACCTTTACATATCACCAAATATGAAGAAGCTTCATCATCATTCAAAAAAAAAAGAAACAAGCATCACAACAAGAACATGACCAAACTTCCAGAACTACATGATCCGCCCAGGACCTACCATTCGCCCTCACCGAAGTAATAAGCTCTGCAACACCCATGAACTCTAATACGTCGCTTAGAACACCTAAACCAAAACGACCAAGAATGGAGGAAGGAAGGGTCACGTTCTGCGTTTTGAGGGTTGGGTGTGAAGAAGTTATTTTCATTGAAGGTTGGGTACAGATCGAATGAAAATTGGAGCAGATCAGAAGAGGAGATCAAAACCACAACCTCTTCATCTTCCTCTTCCAAGCAGAACCACAAACCATGGCTTTGTGATGGTGATTGGGGGTTCACCCTTGCTGGATCTGGAAGAAAAATATTTTCTTTCCTCATCTTTTTCCTTGTTCCTCATCCTCTGATGTTTATGGGTTCCTATCTTGCTGGATCTTGGAAGAAAAATGGGAGAAAAAAGTTGTTAACTTTCACAAATCTGGGTTTTTGGGTATTGGGTGAAGGAGGGATTGAGGAAGAAGATGATGAAGAAGGGGGAGGAGATGAAAAGAAACCCAGAAGAAAGGTGATGGATGTAACACCCCGATTTCGGTGGCGTCACTTTAGTAACCGAAAATCAAATAAAGCGGAAAAGCAGGTATTTTTTTTCTTGTTTTGTTTGAATAAAAAGACTTGTCGAAATAAAGACTCAACCCAAAGGCATTAAACCTCAACTAATGTACCATAAATTACAACCCTCGCTGTAAGTAAAAGTCATGTCACGAGTAACCTCGAGTGACGAAAAGTAACAGAAAGTAACTAAAAGTAGTGCCCGCAGGCAAAATTGCAACCCCTAGACAGGGTCATAAGTTTTATAAATACAGTCATCCAAGAAAGTAAGTCAGCCCCAAACGGCCTCCAAAAGAACCTCCTACGTCCGACAAACTCCCTGTGATCCTCATGGAAGAGAACCACACAAAAAGCTAATAGTCGGGGACCTACCCTGCCCCAAAATGAGAAATGACAATCAGAGCTATGACAACAACACCCCATATACTACACCCCTAACATCGACCCTCATCTAATCCACCATGAAGTCCGGGTCCACGTCGAAGGCTCAGTAGTAGACATTTCGCTCAGGATCCTCCCCGAGCGGGGGATCAACTCGAATCGTCTGTTGGACATCTGGCAGCAGGCCGACCGCCCAAACACAAACATACACACAAAGCCAAGGCGCGAGGGTCAACTCACAGAATATGATAAATAATACAAGCAACATGTGAAGAATAAGGGGGTATATATATATATATATGTTGTACATATACATATAAGTTCTGTATTGCCTACCCTAAGGTATATACATGGCATGTTATCGAATCTCTAATAACAACACAATATTCAATATCTCAACAATTCAACAAATAACATAACGATGTTCACCAATATCAAATCATCAAAATCTCAACATGTGAAGTTAGGTGATAAGGTTAGTCAAACAATGTATCGTCCTCCCAACGCACAAGTGTCTAACTAAACAAATGTACCCTGTCGTTTGCCCTAGGGTAAACGACGATGAAATCTCACGCTTTCATGAAGTCTCACGCTTCAGTGAAATCTCACACATTCACGAAGTCTCGCGCTTCAGTGAAGTTTCACGCATTCACGAAGTCTCTCGCTTCAGTGAAGTTTCGCGCCTTCATGAAGTCTCCCGCTTCAATGAAGTCCCACCCCTTCACGAAGTCTCACGCTTCAGTGAAGTTTCACGCCTTCGCAAAGTCTCCCACTTCAGCGAAGGTTCCCGTCTCCACGAGGTCTCCCGCCTCAGTGAACTTTCTGCTTTCACGAAGTCTCACGCTTCAGTGAAGTTTCATGCTTTCACGAAGTCTCACGCCTTAGTGAAGCTTCCCGGCTCATCCTTTGGATGGCTAAATAAACTGCTCAAAGAGCGAAGGGTGCTATCGCACTCAAGGATTTTCCTCACAACATAAGTGTTTAGCTACAAAACTCAACTCCAAGAAACTCAAGATAATGGCGACTCTACGACAGAACTCCAACAACAAAGAAAGGAGAGCAACACTCGTGAAACTACTCGAACCATCCAATTCATCCATCGGGTATTCAAAACTGCTCAGCGAGCGAAAGAGTACCAATGTACTTGGAAACTTATTAGTTTCCCTAAAACTTGGATTCGGCGACACTTCTCATTTTCCAAAACTAATATCCAAGCCCTAAGATTTCATATGACATTGTTATCATTATTTAAAGAGTTCAGAGGTTGTTTAGTGTCTTATGAATTTTCCTTGTAAAATAGTTTCCATTTAGGTTTGTCTCTAACCTTATGAGTTTAAAAGACCTCGTCATCCCAAGTGGCTCCCAGAGAAGGTCTCGATCCACTAAACAATAATGAGGGCCCGAACCTCGGTTTGTCCCGTCAAACTTTCCCAAAATCTCATCATGAGTATGGCATAACTACCCGTTTCCCCACACTCTGACGTTCCACAGATATTCGTATAATTGCACAGTATAATCAATATAATCCAGCAAATCATGTGCACAAGTATTCACATAGCTTATGATTATCCATTTAGCAAGTACAACATATGAATTAATCAATGGCAAATCAAAGCGATAAATAAATCCCAATCACCAATGTCGGCAGAAGCCCCAGAAAACGGAGACACACGTCTCAATCAGTTCACTCGGCTGAAGCCTCCAGAAAACACTTTCTAGTACAGTTCAAACAATCATAAGCATAAACAATAAGCAAGTCGAAGTTATCGACGCCTAAGTCATTATCTAGCAAAGTAAGTTGCCCTCACCTCTAGTTCTTCCAGAATTACAGTGTAGGTCACGCTCCCAAGCTTGCTCAGTCAAGCCCAAGGTTTCCACAAACGAACCTTAGAGCAAACTAAGCAAAAATCAATCAAATTAAGTCGATACAATCGAAACAATACTAACTAACGTTAGACAAAGCTCAAGAAGCTTTAGAGTACAACATTTAGGCACGAATGGAAGGGGTTTCCCCGAATGGATGAGTTTTGACTCGATTCAAGTTTTGTAGAAAAACACTTTATTCACTAAAACGTTCATAACTCGAGCTACAAAACTCAGAGTGACACGAAACCAAAGCCAAAATTTCGACAACAGAGAGAGCTACGCTATAGCTCAGACCATACAGACCAAAAAATTATTTTTGGACACAGCCCCACTGAAGCAAGTTTCGGCCACCCTAAAAAATAGGGCTTCCCGAACTTTTCCTTCGATCTAATTTAATTCCTAGGTATTCTTAGGCGATATCTAGACCAAAGAAACTCAGAAAAATTATCGGGTCGAAAACTAACACAGGGGTATTTTGGTCAGTGGTTTTAGCCCGAAAACTCAAAGTCGGAATTTTGAGAAATAAATTTGGTGAGCGTGTTCCTAACGACATTTATGACAACTAATCCTACTGGCGCTAAGCTCAGTCATGAGTTTTTGATTCAAAAAGCGAAGCTTTTACCCAAAAATGGGTTTTTCCTGAAAATTGGATCTCTGCGACGATTCGGCGAGATTCAGCAGAAAACAACCAGATATTCATGCTCTTGGGCATGTAGGCAATAAGTTTAGACACTGAAATCAAGTTATTTGGACAGTTTTACAAAAAGCTCAAAACTTTGAGCACAGAAAGACATAGAGAAAAGCGATATAATTTACGATCAGAGGTAAGGAATAACATTTATACCTTGAGGCCTACGCGTAGCAACGAACGGAGCGACGATCAGGCAAGAAACGACGAAAATCTCCTTCTCCCTCTCTTCCTTCAAGCTCGCGGGTTTGGTGCTCCAATGGTGAGGAAAATTTGATTTTTCCTCCTATTTATAGAAGATGGAAAACGCGGGAAAATGAAAATTTCGCGATTCCGATTTTTTCGGTGCGTTCCTCTGTGAATTATAAGATAGAATCTGGCGACAATGTTTCAGAACTCGAAACAGGTTTCTTTGAATTTAGGCAATCGATCCAAAAACAGTATTAGACGATTTAACCCGAAAAGTTACTTTTTGCAGTCGATGTCGGATCAGAAAACTTTCTTCTGAAGAAAGGTCCAAAACAATGAAAGAAATGAGTGTACGCATGTGGAATCTTTGTTTGAAGCTCCGAATAGAAAAAGTCTTCATCTACAGTTTATTTTAAGGTTCTTGAGCTATCAGAGATTCAGTTTCGGCAAACTTCCGAGAATTCGAATCGGACGTTCGTACATTCCAGGGTTTCGTGTCGAAACACCTGTCATGGACAGTAATAAGAGAAATTCTTATATTTCTCTGAATATATTTTTTTTTACCCTCTATTTTATTTTATGGCAGCTTTCTAATTTTCCATTTTGATTTTGCATGTTGTCTTTTTAAGAGCTGTTTGTAAGTAGTATACTGCAAATTAGCAATCTGATAATTGATTCCTTGTAATTGGTTGAAGTACCCATTGTACTTCATTATTTATACCATTTTTGCTTACCTAAAAAAAAAAGAAGAGTAAATTAGTCGTTTACTAACGCTCTTGCCCTAGGCGTGAGCGAATAAGACTCGCGCTATAACTTATATCGACTTTAATACTATTCTTAGTCTTTTCTTGAACTTTCTCCTTCATAAATTCATTCCATTCGATAAACACTTGTTCAGGTTTCCTTCACGATACATCGAACCTAGTCGTGAATAGGAATTTCATTAATTTATTCTAAGCTTAAAAACTTGGGTCTCACAATGGAATTCAAAGGAGAAGATTTGGTGGTGGTTTTTTTTATACGGACAGAGTAGAAAGGGAATAAAGTTTATTTTCTTTAAAGAAAAAAAAGAGTGAAAGGGTGGAGAGGATGGATTTACGGCAAAGGGAAAGAAGGAGGTTTGGGCATGTTTTTGTTCTTTTACAGTAGAAGAATGAAGTTTGATATATAATTCAGGTTTTTTCTTGGAGGATTTGATTAGGGATTTTCCAGGTTTCTAGAGGGATGAAGATGAAGGTTATTTTAATTTAGAAATTTCTAAAATTGGAAATCAAGAATTTTTTAATTAATAATTTTAATTTTAATTTCATTAATAATTAATTATTAATTTTTAATTCATATTTTTTATTTAATTACGTGTCAAGGACTAAATTGATAATTTCGGGGACCAAATTGAAACCCACGTGACACATAACGTGACACATGGACATTTTCCGTCCCAGGGACTAACGACTAAACTTAAATAGGGTCTACTTTGACCGACGTCAACACTTACAAGGATTTTTTTAACCATTAATGATTTCAAGGGACTATTATGACCGACACCTTCATTATTAGGGACTAAAATGGTGATTCACTCGTTTTGTGTGTGTCGCGCACACATAATGTAAATTGGGGGTTTTATGTGTAATTTTATTTAATTGGGGAGATAAATTAATTTGAGGAAAAATAAAATATATGTGTGTGTGTTAGGTGTGAATATAAATGAGCCGAACACAAACAAACATATTACAACTAATTTCGTCAAAACAATCATAGTGATCAACATTTTTTTTTTGATCAGCCAAACAATTGTATTAAGGGAAGTACTAGGTGTACTTCAAACCAAGAGAAACAAGAGGAACACAAAAACAGGAAAGAAAAACAGTTACTAAGCAATCCTAATCCCAGTAAGAACTATCAAAGTATCCACAAAGCAGTCCTAAACCAGGTCTCAAAAGTAATGTATGTGCAAGGTCCAGAAGCAATATAAAGATCAATCGAGAGCTCCCTGTGATCAACAAACAGCCAAGAATGTATCCAAGGAATTATAACAAAGACAGATATAAAGAAGGATGAATTTGCCATTCATAGAAGGAGCATCCAAAATCTTTGAATTTTCCACGAAGCCAAACCCAAGACCTGAATTGTAAATTGTCAATGACTTTATCAATGTCAATTTCCTCTTCTTTAAATATACTTGCATTTCTCTGAGACCAAATAGACCAAATAGTAGCAATCCAAATGACCCATGCCCCCCTTCTTTGATTCTTTGACCAACAAGAGAAGGTGTGTTGAAGGAAGTGATTCACACCATGTTTAGGTAGGATAGTTGAGATACCGAACAATTTGTAACAGGCCATCCAAATATTCCACGCAAAAGGGCAATAGAAAAGAAGATGACAGGTATTCTCCTCTTCAAGCATACAAAAGGGGCAAACGGCTTCCTCCGGTAAATGAATCACATGTCTTCGTCTAAGATTTCCTCTGGTTTGGATCCTATCATGAAAAACCTTCCAACCAAAAGCTATAACATTGGAAGGTGCTGGCACTTCCCATAAGGATTTAAAAACAGAACCCAGTACCTCATGTGTAAGCCCCTGCAGAATAGTATAAGCTGAGGAGACAGAATAAATGCCATCAGTAGTATCACACCAAATCCAACTATCACAAGTGCCCTGCTGAGGTGAGAAAGTATTAATTATAGAAATCAGATTTTCCTTCATAAGTGCCTCATTGTCCCTTAGATTTCTTCTCCACTTTAGGTCCCAAATCCAAGTACCACCATGCCAAAAGCCCATGTCTTTCACACTATTATCCTTTTCAGTTGAGAGCTGAAATAGCCGAGAGTGTTTCTCCATGAGGTTGCCTTGAGGGTGCCAATCATCACGCCAGAATAATACCTCATTCCCTTCTCCAATTTTTCTTTTTAAATTGTCCTCGAACCACTGTCCATTAACACCTGGAAAGCAAGAATTACATAAGTCTTGCCACCAAGGGGAAGGTTTGGAAGGATTGGCATTGTTGTATTTTGCTTTAAGGACCTTCCTTGCACCAAAGGCTTTCTTTTTCTATTAGCCACCGCCACCTCCATTTACCTAATAGTGCCAAGTTGAATTTTCCCCAATCCTTAATGCCTAGTCCTCCTTCACACTTTGGTCTACATAATTTTTCCCATTTTACCCAAGCAACCTTTGTGTTCCCTTCAAAGCCTCCCCATAAAACATTCTTCATAATACGATGACAAGCCTTGATGACACCAATTGGAGCTTTGTAGAAGGATAGGTAGTAAAGAGGAGTTGCCGATAATACACTCTTGACGAGACAAATTCTCCCTCCAAAAGATACCGTTTTGTTCTTCCAAGCCGACAATCTCTTCTTGATTCTATTTATGATAGGATCCCAAAAGGATAACCTTCTAAGATTGCCTCCAACCAAGATACCTAGATACTTGAAGGGGACAAGGCCAGTGTTGCAATGAAGGATAGTTGCATATTCACCAAGAAGGTTGTTCTCCATAGCTATCCCAATGAGATTGCTCTTGTGAAAATTCACTTTCAAACATGAGACCATTTCAAAACAGCGAAGAATGCATTTTACGGTCATCACATTTTGAGTTGAAGCTTCCCCTATAAAAAGAGTATCATCTGCAAATTGTAGCGTTGAAATTTCCACCTCCTCTCCTTGACCAATTCTAAAACCATTAAATTTGTTTAAATTCACCGCCCTCCGGAGTAGGCCATTTAGACCCTCTGCAATAACAAGGAAAAGGAAAGGGGCCATAGGGTCACCTTGTCTGAGACCTTTCCACATTTTGAATTCGGATGTTGGGCTTCCATTAATTAGAACAGAGACAGAGTTGGAATCAAGGCAACCTTTTATCCAACCAACCCACTTTGGACAAAAATTCATCCTTTGTAGCATATAGAGGAGGAAATCCCATCTGACAGAATCATATGCTTTTTCATAATCTACTTTGAATACTAGAGTAGGTTTCTTCATGTGCTTTGCTTCAGAGAGAACTTCATTCACAATTAGAACACTATCAAGCATGTTCCTCCTCCCTAAGAAAGCAAATTGATTAGAATCAATCAACTTTGATAGTACCATCTTCAATCTCATGGCAAGAATCTTAGAGACAATCTTGTAAATGCAACCCACTAGAGCAATAGGCCTAAAATCATTAAGGCTCAAGGGAGTCTCCTTCTTTGGAACCAAAGCTAGGAATGAAGCATCACAGAGCCAAAGCGCATATCCACGAGACCAAGAAAACCTATTAGGACCCGTTTGGTGGCCAGGACGGATAGGATAGGACAAGATAATAATCATATCTTGTTGTTATTTGTTGTTTATTGCGCTAGCAGGATAGGATAACACTATCCTGTCAACCATGTGCAAAAGTTATCATGAGGGGGGAGTTAGGATAGAACACGATATGATATCAGTTATATATTTTCTTTCAGTATCTAACTACAAATTAATTTATTTTAATTATTATATAATCTATAATAATATCAATAAATATAAAAATATTAATATAACTAAAATAAAAATTAAATAAAATTATTATTCATAAATAGTAAAATAGATTACTCACTTACAAATATTGATCTATAAATAATAATAGACTAATTTAATATTTTCATCGCCTATTATTTACAAATTATTTATCTACTTATATAATAATTTAAATATAAAGTATTTTTGAAATAATAATATTTTTAATTTAGTTAATTTTTATTGTTATCACGTGTCACAACTAAGTAAAAACCATTGATTACAAATATTGATTTTTTAATAGTAATAGTTAATTTTCTATTTTCATCTCCTCATATTTAAAACTACTTATCTACTTATATAATAATTTATAATTTAAATATAAAGTAATTTTGAAATAATAATATTCTTAATTTAGTTAACTTTTATTGTTAATTATCATGTGTCACAACTAAGTGAAAACCAATTGGTTAACTTCATAATTTTATTTAAAATATAGGCTATCTTCAAAACAATAAAATAGGCTATTTAATAAAATTTAAATTTATTTTATTTATTTTAAAATATATACTCATTCATGAAAATGTAAAATAAATTAAATTTAATAGAATAATCAATTTTTAAATGTATTTTTTATTCAAATATAAATCTGATACATTTTTCCTTATCATATCATGTTCTTATCATGTGCACCTCAAACACAGGATATGATAAGAGTCTATCCTGCTCTTATCCTATCCTGTTGCTATCATGTTCACATATCATATCCTGCTCTTATCCTATAGAATCATTCTTGTATTACCTTAAGTAACATGAATATATAATAAACATCTATCAAATCTTTTTACCTTATTCTCTAGAATTTGAACATAAAGTAATATCTTTAGAGTCAAAACTTATACCACAAACTTTATAGTTCATGTGCTTAAAAAGTATCTTCTATCCCTCTGGTAACAAGAGATCTTTGTATATAAAAATTATCTTGAAAAAGGTCGTTTTGGAGAAGTACTTAAGAATATCTGTATAGGAGAAGTTCTGAGAATATTTGAAGGAGAAGTCCTGGAGAATACTTGTAGGAGAAGTCTTCGATACTTTTTTTAGACAAACTCAGGTGTAGTCAGGCAGTAAAACTAAGTTAAACAGTATTTTTAACTATTGAGGGGCATGGCTAACACTATAGTGAAATCTTGGTTTAGCCAAGGATTGCACGTGACCCCATCGTTTAGGGGTGAACCAGGATAAAAAGCTCATGTATCTATTGTTTATTATTATGCTTTTTTATCTGCTGCACCAAACAATTGCAAAAAAAAAAATTAAAACCAATTATCGCTTGAAAAACCAAAGTTTTATATGGCACAATTCAAACCCCCATTTCTTGTGTTATCTTATTACATCTCATTTCTAATACGCTCCCTAATACAAGTGTCGAATTAGGCTTGAAGTGTGGATTATATACATGCTAACTACTAATGCTGAAATTCAAAACTTTTTTATTAGAATAATGTGAGCAACTAGAGTCGAACTCTAAACCCCTTAGTCATAGAAGCTTTGATACCATGTTAAGAACAAATTAACATCAAAACTTAATGTGTTAGGTAATTCAGGACACAAAAATAAATTTATATAATATTTCTACTCATATGTGTGAAATATTATGGTTTAATTCAAAATTATAAAAAGAGAAACAGAAGAAACAGTGTATGAACATGATAGTACTGCTCCATGTCTGGTGCACATAAATATATATATATCCCAAGACAGTAAGGCAGTGAGGGTCACAGGGAAGTGGACTCCAAAAAGTTGCAAGGAAAATAAAAAGGATAGCCCATAGAATATACAACTAATTTAGTTGATTCGAGTTTAAGAAAGACAAGAAGAACAAACCTATTCTCCTATTCTGGCAATACTAAATTTCAGAAATTTTCTATACAAATAACTTTCTTTCTCTGCCACACACTACATATAAAATTAGTAAGATGGATGCTCCCGGAATCATGTTTATTCCCTCCCAGTTTTAATACTAATTATAGTTAAGTTTTTAACATATTCACAATTTTTTTTTTGACGGGAACATATTCACAATTACAATCACATTCACAATTACTTTCTCTGCCACACACTACCAATTTAAAAAATAAATAAAAAATTCTACTGAGTTTTTCATACCTTTTTTTTTTTTTTTTTCTAGCATCTCATCATATCACTCATTAATATCTCGATAGTATTTTTATTTCTTTTTGAGAAAAATGGATCCTATGCATTCTTTGAGCTTTAATTTCTAATGCAAATTCTTAATCTTTAATTCTTATATTAAATAGTTCAAATTAATTCATAAAAAGTTAAATATGTAAAAAAAATTATACATTTATTTTATGCTACAAAAACTACAAAGGGGCAGCAGAAAATCCAAATTCAATTCCTCTGAGTGCATATAGATTTGAGGAGTGAATAAATTATTTCTAATAAATAGATCTCATACTCTCTCTCCTATAATTCTGAGTTGGGGTTGTAAAGAGAGAAGGGTTACCCCAATCAATCAAAAAGCTCAAAACACACAGGAAGACACTGCACAAAAAGGCAACATGGGCAGGGCTCCTTGCTGTGACAAAGCGAACGTGAAGAAAGGTCCATGGTCGCCAGAAGAAGATGCCAAGCTCAAGTCCTACATAGATGAGCATGGCACCGGTGGCAACTGGATTGCTTTGCCACAAAAGATTGGTATATCAATTATCTCGCAGAAACAAACCCTACTTAATATTTCAGTTTCCTTTTCTTTAATTTCTTCTCCTTGATCAATTATTCATTCTCATATATCTTCATCAATTTCATTTGCTACATCTACATGTACATTAAATCATTAATATTGTTAGCTAGGACAGTCTAATAGGTTTTATCTTGGTTTGAAAACTCTTCTATAATTCATTATGAAGTCAAAATTATTCTGAGAAGAAATTTCTGTGAGTAGCATCATAGTTCAAAAATTGATTCTGATGAAAGCAAAATTGACCAAATTATGCTATCATTTGTTCATTAAAGAAAATTGTTAGGACTTTAACTTTTTCTTTGTTTTTCTTAATCAGGACTGAAGCGTTGTGGCAAGAGTTGCCGTCTCAGGTGGCTAAACTACCTACGCCCTAATCTCAAGCATGGTGGTTTCTCCGAGGAAGAAGACAACATCATTTGCAGCCTTTACATTAGTATTGGAAGCAGGTACATATCCTGTACAGTTTCTATCCTCAATGATTTGGTGGTGCAACAGATCATGATTGACGACCTTGCTAGCAATATATATATATATATATATATATATATATATATGATTATTATTACCAAGTTTTGATCAACTTCTTTTCTTCATAATTATATTAATTCTGAAATTCAAAAGCTCCGAAGCTTCTTCGCATAATTGATTTTGGTCTTAGAATTAATTGTATAAGTGAAAACCTTTTGAGCGCAGGTGGTCGGTGATTGCAGCTCAACTGCCCGGAAGAACCGATAATGACATAAAGAACTACTGGAACACAAGGCTCAAAAAGAAGCTTTTTGGGAAGCACCGTAACAAAGAAGCACGAAATAGAGGCAACGGTGGTGTTAAGCAAGAAAGCAATAATAGAGAGAGTGTTGAATATCCCTTATCCTTGGTTCATGAAAATAGTACTACTCATCAACAACCATATTTGCCACACATCCCTGTGCTATCACCACCGCCACCTTTGCAATACACAAACCAAGGCGCTAGTTTCAAGGACCAAGATTCTATTAGAAAATTGCTCATCAAACTTGGAGGGAGATTTTCCAATGAGTATCATCATCCTACCTTTGATGGGTAACAACAAGATTTTCAAGAAAAAGTTCATGTGGACTCTTCTTCTTGCATTAACAACAATGAAGTAGTACAATTTGGTCAGTACTCTCCACAGGTTGGTGTTGGAGTACTTGACATGGTGCAAAGAGAAGGGAGTTTGCCACCAACAATCGAAGCAATGGTATCTACTAATTCTCCACAAAGATTGGATGGGTTGGAGTTTTTCTATGGGGAGGAGATAATAGATGATAAGATAATAGGGACCAGTAGTAGTTGTAGCCAAAGTACTAGCTGGGGTCTTGAAACTTGCAATCCTATGTATCATTCACTTCCTTTGAATTTCCAAGGTTAATTATAAAAAGTTGTGATGCAAAGAGACTCCACAAGAACTAATGTTCTTACAAGAGTTTAATTAGTTACCTCGGGGTGTAATACATTCTTGTACATTATTGTTGATTGCTGTTGCTATATATAGCCATCTATGCATGGCAAAAGGATGCTCTTGAAGTTGATTATTAAAGGCAATAAAATTGTGTTATTAGATATATTTATAACTAGCTTTTTAATTTCTCCTCCATCATATTAGTCTTTCATATGGTATTTTCTCTAACTTTGAAAAATATTACATTCACACCATAATTCATCTCACACGAATAACGAGGTAGAAATAGAAGAGCAAGAAATTTTGAATATGATAAATGATAGGAAAATAAAAGTGATATATGAAGAAAAAAAATGAACTAAAATGTGATGAAAAAAAATTAAAAGTGAGTGTGAATTGATCAAAACTACTCTCGATTCTTTTCATATAAGTACATCACTCATCATATCTCACCTTCTTTTGCTTTTTTATATCTCCACACGCACATGGAGGTAGAATGGGTGCCAACACAATTTTTTCCATTCTTCTGTGCATGAATTTGTCTGTTATTAGAAATTTAGAACATCCTCCATGTTTCTGTCTAGAAATTTCGCTGCATTTGACCTAAAGTCAAGTATAGGTTAGCTTCTTCTATGAGAAACACGGCATTCATATATTTCGAAGGGGACTTAATTTGGAGTTGATAACTTGCAAGTTTTAATCGTGGAATTAGTCAATTACAAATCCAGGATTAGGCTACCGATGATTTTTTTTTTGATAGGCAATGATATATATATATATATATATATATATATATATATATTTGAAAATGAAATATATAGATAAATGAAATACTTGGGAACAAACTCTCCCAAATGAGATGAAGTCCAAGCAAAGCAACAATAGCAAAAGAAAAAACAACATAAAAGAAACAAGACAAAGAGCTAGAAAAGAAAGAGCAAACAATAAAAAGAGGGAAAAAGACGATTAAAGAGCAGCAGCAGCAGCAGCAAGGTCAAGCTTGATATATATATATATATATATATATATATATATATATTGAATGAAGTACAAGGGGTACTACAACCCAATATAAGCAAAAGGAAAAATAATTACAATAGCATAAGAACCTAATGTTAAAAAATGGTAACCCACCTCCACCCCCACCTTGGAAGAATGATCATAGAAAGATGTCTCATTAAAATGTTACTAGGAAAAACTCCCTTGGGAAAACCTAGTAAGGAAAAATAGTACTACTAGCTAAGATCAAAGTGAAACTTCCAAGGAGAACTAAAAAACTAGAACAAAATAAGGTAACACCACCAGCCAACCCCCCAAAAACCATTACACTTCTGCTCGAACGAAAACACCACCCACTAATTGCCTTCAAGGTATGCTCCAAAAAGTGCCAGAATATAGCCATGTTGCTCCTTGAAATGATCAGCATTCCAATAGCAAACAGTTGAGAAATAACCAATTCCTGCAAGCTCAAACAGATGTACTACTCCACCGTACAAATGCAATGATAATCTTTTGGTCCTTTGGCAAGATAACAAAATAATCCCATCCAAAATACTAGTCTGCCACACGTTGGCACCCTCAACAAAACAATTAATCGATGATAGGTTACTTTTTGTATTACTTGACTGTATAATCAATTAACATTATTTTAAAATATGATTTCAGGATTAATTACTATCTAAATATGGCTGCTCCATCTTGCTTAATGATCTCAATCACATTGATAGCTTGATCTCAGAAGTGGGTTGTATTGGGGTCTCTCACATTTTTAGAGAAGGGAACTCTATGGCAGACTATTTTGCTAAATTGGGGTGCAATAGAGAAACCATTTTTTGGGAGTGGCGTACGTGCTTAATCCTGTCTCTTGTTAATTCTGGTCTGTGATAGCTGCTGCTGCCTATGGCTTATATGTTACCACCACAGAATTATATCTGATTTGGCCTGTGCTGGCTCGCAACTTGCGGAGGTCTTGCTGGTGGGAAATCGGCCTTGCTTCTCTTGATGCTGGTTCCTTTCTGGCCTTTCTCAGTCGGTGCTTGTTATTCTACCGTTTGTTGTTCTGTTTTTCTTTTCCTTTTGCCTTTGTTTCTGCTCTTTGTTGCTGTTTTAGTTGTTGTTTCCTGTTTTGCTGTGTTGCTTTTGTAGTTGTTTCCTTTTGATGTTTTTATCTAATAACTACATATGATCTTTCTTTTTCAAAAAAAAAAGTATTGGATATTTACTATTTAGTATTTACTCATCAATATATATTAGTAAAGTTCCTAGAAATCTAGAAAAAGATGTTATAAATGTCCATGTTTCTTTGCTGACAAATGACAAATGAGTGTAGTGATGACAGTCTAGATCTATCAGTCATCATCGCCAACTTCATCGGCGAAGGGGTTAGCCAATGTAGTAGAAAGAGGAAATATTGTAGTAGACTTTTTTTTGTTTGTGTCTCAAAACCTTTTGAATTTTTAGATAAGTGAGTTGAAAATAAATTAATAAATAAAATATAAATTTTTTAACTCACTTATATTCAATGTGATTCGATGATGGGTTATTTAACCCCAACATTCTCAAGAGTCAACTAGATAACCCCTTATAACTTTGGTTAGGATAATTCTAGGGAAAGAGATAATGTTTCTTAATATTGGTTCCGGGGACTCTATGCAATCGAAGTTAATGATTATGTTTTAGTGATAACAAAATTTGAAATTATTAAATTTTTTTGATAAGATTTGATAAAATTATTATATTTAGTCAATGGTATAATGATTATTGTGAATAATAATTTTAAAAAAAATTATTTTGCAAATTGAGGAATGATATTTCAAATCAAATATTATATAATATTTATATTTAATTATAATTTCTAATATCATTTTCTAGTCAAATTAGTTATAAACTTAACTTGCATTTATGACATTAATAATTACTTATTGACTCTTAAATATAGTAAAATTTTTACTAGTAATTAACAATAAACTAGTTTTAGAAATTTATAGTCAAAGATTTTGAATTTATTAAATAATTTATTTTATTAATAAATATGATTGTCAAATACAATATTTTTTTGAAAAGGTCAAATACAATATTGATGTTTATGTTAAAAGTATAAAGTTTTAAAATAGGTAGGTAAGGTTATTCTATTATAATATATACCATATAAAAATAATATAATACAATCAAAATATTTAAATAATATGTCAATTTAGTTTCTATGAATACTCCCTTTTATATTATTGTATATTATTATGCTATAATAATTTAATGTGATATAATATTTTATTTATTTAAAAGTCCAAATTTGACCCTCTCAAAAAAAAAAAAAGTCATCATACATGATCCACTATATATAATGAGCAAGATGTATTAGTCTCCACATCTTGACACAAAAACAATAGTACGTATAATTCCTTCAAAATGGCTATGCACACTTATTCATCACATCCCTTGGTTTTATGTCTTGCTTTGATTTTGGTTTCAGGTAAAAGACTTATTTGATTTCATCTTTCATTGTATTGAAAAATTTACCAACAAAAAGTGGAAGATGATATATTTTTAAATTTGTTTTTCTATTGATTAAAAATTAAAGTTTGTGTTGTAACTTGTAAGTAAAATAGAATTCAACAAGATATTTTTTGATAAAATTTTAACATGTATAAATGTAGTTGTGGATGTCGCCTTACAAATCATAATAGAAATAGAAATTTTATTTTTTAATGAAATTGTACTTTTATTTATTTATATATATATATATATATATATATATATAAACAAACACGCATAAGAAATCTCTTGTGGATAAAAAAATTAATTAACTTTATTCTTTATTCTTTATTCAGGACTAGCGATGGGCTGTGTGATTGACGTGCATCCTCCGGGACTAAAATGCATAGGGTGTTGGTTTAAACAATGCCCTGCATACTGTATTGGCGAAGGCTTCCCGAAAGGGGGAATCTCTTTCCCCTCCGCTGCAGGGCTGCAACTATGTTGTTGTAAAATGTAATGAGATCTTTTATATATATCTATGAATTAAAAATAGAGGCACTTTGATTGCGAAATAAGAGTTTACATAATAAAAATTGCACTTACTCCCCTACATAATTTTTTTCCTATATATTTTTTTTGAACCCCCTGAAAATTTTAAATTATACTAGTAGACCAAGTTTTGCACCAAAGACCCACACCCACTTACTCATATCACTTTCTCTCACTCAATCATTTTGTCTCTCTTTCTCTCACGTACGGCATACCCTAAGCCCCTCCCAAGCTCCCACCCAACAACCCAAGCACCCACCAAGCCACTAAACCAGTCCATCGCGCCTCCCTCCTCGTCCTCGCCCGTCACGCCATACCTCCCACCCTCCTCGATCTTCATGGATTGTTGTACACTGTATGTATAATCTGCCTCAATTTTCCATACCAACACCCCTTTGACTTGTTTTTCCTTTTTCTACTCCCAATTCTCGTGTTTAGTTATTTTATACTGTGATAGACATGCAACTACAAGAACTTAACTATCGTTTTGGTGAGATTAATGTTCCTGCCAAGAACATAGAGATAGGGTATAGTACCTAGAGTGAAGGGATTGCAACAAGAGAGAGAATCTAGAGAGGGAAATGTGTAACTTCCTAGAACAAGAGTATAACCGCTTAGAGAGATTAAATAACTAAATTTAGACTTTGTTATTGAGCAAATGAGCCAAGATTCTCTTACATGTGGTAACCGCTCCCTATTTATAGGCTAGGGGCTGAGCCTTGCGAGTTTAACTACCCCTATTGGGCCAGTTGGGCCTCGCGAGAGAGACCCAACTCTGAGCTTGTGTGACCGCCACGAGGCGGGCTACCCTGGGCGAGGGAGGGGCTCGCCCAGTCCACCAGTCCACAAGACACCGAGCTCGAAGCATGAGAGCTAAGTGTGTCTTTAAGAATGAAGGTACAAACATTAATAGAAGCTAGCCTAAGTTAAGTCTACTGAGGAATATTGTAGGTCGCCAACATGACGTGAAGTGAATACAAATTTTCTCTTCACTAATTCCCTACAAGTCCACAAGTCCACATGTACACTTGTGGCGACGAAGACAAGCCTGCTCGCCTTGTAGCGTTGGCGAGCGCCCGTTAGTTTGGTGTCCCGGCACGTGGGGGTCACACATGACGTGTTGGCTGAATTGCAAAGGTCAGCGAATCTTCAGAATCTCAACCACTGCTCTCGAAACGTCTCCTCAAATCATAATAAATCATGTCCCTCCAGATTTAAGCCAATCAACCGCTATAGCTTCCCATTTAATGCGCCATTCGCTCTTCCCAAAAATCTGCACCTTTCCCCAAGGTAATCATTTCTTTTCGTCATCATGGGGCACGATTCTCCACTGCTTTCCAACTATCAACCGGAGATTTACATGCGTCTCCTTCCAGCAGTCACCCCCTTCCTATAAAAACCTTGTTCCTCTACCATTTCCCACTTTCGAAACCTCCACTCTTTGCATCCTTACTTTGCTCCCAAAGACTTCTCAGAAAACCGCCGTTCCGGCACCACTGTTTTTCATTCCCTCGGATTTTTCCTACTCGCGTTTGTCCTCCAGTGAGTTCCCCTACTCAAATTCCCCATTGGCACCTCTTCTTCCATTCCCTTTTCCGAAAATGTCTCCCAGGCATCGCGTTAGAAGTTCCTCCCGAAGCGCCACCCCGACACCAACGGCTCTGGTTGATCCTTCTCCTCCCGAAGGAACCCACCTTGACGAGGAGGCGGCTAAGGCCTTCTGGTTCAAACTATTCACCACCTTTCCCAGTCTGTTTCTGAGAGCCCTACTCAGGAGGTCATCCGCCAGCCCTCTGAACTTACTACTGACGAATCCTTCGCCGAAGTCGCTCGTCGGGCCGGTGGGCTTTGCTTCGAGAAGCCCCTTGAGTTTATCCTCTTCGCCATCGGTTGTAAGAGCAAAGACCGTCCGTGGCAAAACCGCGCGATTGAAGACGCCGCGAAGAAGAAGAGGTCTCCCTTCTTCTATGTCTATGAATACCTGCTTCTTGATCTCTGAATAAAATTTCCGTTCTCACCGTTCCTTTGCCAAGTAATGAAGGAGGTCAACGTCGCCCCGTGTCAACTGCACCTGAACGCTTGGGCCTTTGCAAGGTTTTCAAATCAACAACCGTTTATTTGTTTTTCTTGATTTCTTTTCGTGATAATCACAATCAATCAATTCTCTATTTTTATCTTTGTTTTTCGTCTTTGCAACTAAATTGGTAAATTTAGAAGTAAACTCACACAATCCTTGTGTTCGATAATTAAAACCCTGGGTGAAACTATACACTTGCAGTTTGGCACATCAAGTTTTTTGCGCAGTTTGGCGCAAGTGATTGAAGAGAGGGGTTGGCAAATTTTGGCCGGAAGGCGATCTTTTGGTTGCGAAAATCTGGTGAAAGAGTTTTAAGCTAATGCTCGTTCTTATGAGTCTGATGATGAGATGGACACACCGCTGTACAAGTCTTGGTGTAGGGGAACTTAAATTGATTATAGCCCGCCAGTCATTCATGCACTTCTGAGCCTTCCGACTCCTGAACCGTTCCAAGATAAGCTCTCTTTCCACATTTAGTTGAAGCAACCTCCTTATGATCAGATTCTCACTGATATAGCCATTCATGGAGCTACTTGGGATTCTACGTCCGCGGGAGAAAATAAAGTCATCCTGAGGAATCAATTGACATGTGAAGCAAAGGTCTGGTCTCATTTCATGCTTGACATCGTTATACCGTCATCACATAAATCGGGCCTCAGGTTGAATGAATCGATGTTTTTATATTGCATCCGAAATAAGTGCCCAATTGATGTGGCCCAGATAATTTCTGATAAGATCTACGAGGTAGCTGTTGTTCCTTTGTTGTCATCAATTTTGTTAAAAACAACCTGATGTCCTAGCCGATGTTGTGACATCTGCCTTGGTGAAGGCCAGGACATCCGCCCCTGCTGGCATGCAAGTGGGTCCCTTATGGTTATGCTTTATGGTATGTTCTGTGCTTACTTGAAGGTCAAGTAACTGATTGTTGGGAGCCAGTTGCGGGTTGTTTTTGTTGGAGCAAATCTGTGACTAAAAAGATTTGTTTCTATTTTATTTGTTGATCACTCATATCAGATCTTGGAAGATTCTCTACTGATATGAGTTGGATCAAAGTGTTCTTCAGCCCAAATAAACCCTAGCCGCCTCTGCTGAAGTATATATAGACAAAGACCTGAACCTTGAAGCGATTGAGAGAATTACCTTGAAGATCAAGTGTTCTTAAGAGTGTAAGTTGTTCTTTGTCTTTGTTGGTTGTGAACTCGTCTTGCTCACTGATTCTATAAAGTGAGACTGAGTTCTGTTTTGTGTTTGAGTGTCAAACAAACCTTGTGTTATTGTTGTTACCAATCACTGTGGCAGTGATTGAGGAAAAGTGAGAGGGGCTCTCATACTTAGGCTGTGTTTCTAAGTAGAATACCACTGGGTAGATTAGGTTAAGAACAATGAACTTGATGTGTTCATGTGTGTCTGTAATACCTAGTTCTTGAGATAGTGGAATTCCTTTTCATTGGGCGAAAGCTAACCAGACGTAGGTGTAGTTTCACCGAACTGGGTTAACAACTTCCTGTGTCTTGTTTCTTTTAGTTGTTTGTTGTTTTGTGTTCATGCCTTTCAGTCATATGATGTTCTAATCGATTGTCCCAGCATCGTGCAGGACATTTGTTCTAAGGGATCTAGAATTTCATTAGCCAATGCTAATACTAAGCCACAGTTTTCGTTCCCCAATTTGATCACAAAACTGGTGGAGTCTCACAAGGTGAAGTTTGTAAGATCAAGTTTTGATCTAGTAGTACAACTCTATGTTTTGATGATTACAAGTTAACCTTTTGATATGAACAATTGTGGTACTCTAACGTGTTTTTCTGAGTGTGCTATTTACAGGCTCTGACCTCAACTCAGTCTCACACAAATCAGAAGCACTGTGTATAAAGAGTGACCCAAGCAACGCTTTCGCATTCACCATGTTCAGTATGAACAGTGGAAAAGCTTCAGAAGTTCTGAAGCTATACAAACTCTGATGTGGACTCAGTCGCTAGAAGCTCTGAAGATCCAGAAGTTCTGATAACCAAGAAACACTGAAGGTTCAGATGTTCTGATGGTGTAGAAGACTCTGAAGATCCAGAAGCTGAATAGTGGAAACTCTGAAGTCCAGAAGCAAGAAACTCTGAAGGCCATGTTCTTCCCTCTGAGTTCAGAATCAGAAGATACAATGGTCAGAGGATCTGTGCTTTCCCTCTGACTCTGATCAACCGACTTCACAAGTTCCAATATGAAGTATTCCCCTGATCAGAAGTCTCCTAGGTTAAAAGGTCAAGTCGCTATCCAAGTACAAAAGCAAGTGTACCTTCCTGACGACCTACCTAACGTTCTCAGCCACAGCAGAAGCTGGATTTTCCAGAACTGCCCTCCAACGGTAGCATTTCCCATGCAACGCTCAACCCTAATCCTTGGAGTATATATAAAGGCTGAAGATTGAAAGAAGCGGCTAAGAAACTAAGTAGAAGCAATACACACGCGCAAGACATATTCAAAATATTCTAAGCTTTCTTTCATCTTGAAATTCATTGTGTTTACTATAAGCTTTTTAGAAGCACTTTCTTTGTAAACAAGAACTTCATATACAGTTGTATAGTTTGCCTTTAGGAGATAAAGGTTGATCGGATCCTAGAGAAGACTAAGAGAGTGAATCTTAGTGTAAGCTAAGTCAGTGTAATTGTTAGTCACTTGTAGGTTTCAAGAGCAGTTGTAACTCTTACCTGATTAGTGGATTGCCTTCATTCTAAGAAGGAAGAAATCACCTTAACGGGTGGACTGGAGTAGCTTGAGTGATTTATCAAGTGAACCAGGATAAAATCCTTGTGTGCTTTTCTATCTCTTATCTTTAGCACTTAAGTTCTCGAAAGATTTGCCAAAATCTTTAAGGTGGAAGTCTTGTACTGAAAACGTTATTCAAACCCCCCCCCCTTTCTACCGTTTTTCATACCTTCAATTGGTATCAGAGCGCAAGTTCTGATTACCACACCTAACAGTGTTCAGTGATCCGGGCCGGTGTGAAAAACAATGGCTGCCACCACCAGTGAAACTCAAAGAGATGGTTACAACGCAAAGCCTCCTATGTTCGATGGTCAAAGGTTCGAATATTGGAAAGATAGACTGGAAAGTTTCTTTCTGGGTTTCGATGCAGATCTCTGGGATATTATTGTGGATGGCTATGAGCGTCCAGTTGATGCAGATGGCAAGAAGATCCCAAGGTCAGAGATGACTGCAGAACAAAAGAAGCTGTACTCACAACATCACAAAGCAAGAGCAATTCTTCTAAGTGCTATTTCCTATGAGGAGTACCAGAAGATTACCGATCGTGAGTTTGCTAAAGGCATTTTTGATTCTCTGAAGATGTCTCATGAAGGAAACAAGAAAGTCAAAGAATCAAAGACATTGTCTTTGATCCAAAAGTATGAATCCTTCATCATGGAGCCAAATGAGTCCATTGAAGAAATGTTCTCCAGATTTCAATTGCTTGTAGCTGGCATACGACCTCTCAACAAGAGCTACACAACAAAAGATCATGTCATAAGGGTCATCAGGTGTCTTCCTGAAAGTTGGATGCCTTTGGTGACTTCAATAGAGCTCACGAGAGACGTTGAGAATATGAGTTTAGAAGAACTCATCAGCATTTTGAAATGCCATGAGCTGAAACGCTCAGAGATGCAAGATCTGAGGAAAAAGTCCATAGCCTTGAAATCCAAATCTGAAAAGGCTAAGGTTGAGAAGTCAAAGGCTCTTCAAGCTGAAGAAGAAGAATCTGAAGAAGCATCAGAAGATTCTGATGAAGATGAGCTGACTCTGATCTCCAAGAGACTCAACCGCATCTGGAAGCACAGGCAGAGCAAGTTCAAAGGCTCTGGAAAGGCAAAAGGCAAGTATGAGTCCTCAGGCCAGAAGAAGTCTTCAATCAAGGAAGTCACATGTTTTGAGTGCAAAGAATCTGGGCACTACAAAAGTGATTGTCCAAAGTTGAAGAAAGACAAGAAGCCAAAGAAGCACTTCAAGACCAAGAAGAGTCTGATGGTGACATTCGATGAATCAGAGTCAGAGGATGTTGACTCTGATGGTGAAGTCCAAGGACTCATGGCCATTGTCAAAGACAAAGGAGTAGAGTCAAAGGAAGCTGTTGACTCTGACTCAGAATCAGAAGGAGATCCTAACTCAGACGATGAAAATGAGGTATTCGCTTCCTTCTCTACCTCTGAACTGAAACATGCTTTGTCTGATATCATGGATAAGTATAACTCTTTATTGTCTAAGCATAAAAAGTTGAAAAAGAACTTATCTGCTGTCTCTAAGACTCCTTATGAACATGAGAAAATTATTTCTGATTTGAAAAATGAAAATCATGCTTTGGTAAATTCTAACTCTGTGCTTAAGAACCAGATTGCTAAGTTAGAAGAAATTGTTGCCTGTGATGCCTCTGATTGTAGAAATGAATCTAAGTATGAAAAGTCTTTTCAAAGATTCCTAGCTAAAAGCGTGGATAGAAGCTTAATGGCTTCAATGATCTATGGCGTAAGCAGAAATGGAATGCATGGCATTGGCTATTCTAAACCAATTAGAAATGAGCCTTCTGTGTCTAAAGCTAAATCCTTGTATGAATGCTTTGTTCCCTCTGGTACCATATTGCCTGATCTTGTACCTGCTAAAGTTGCTAAACATCCTCTTAAAAAGGGATCTTTCTCTATGACTAAATATCATGCAAATATTCCTTTAAAATATTATGTTGAGACACCCAAGGTGATCAGAACCTCTGGGGTAACTAACAAAAGAGGACCCAGAAAGTGGGTACCTAAGGACAAGATCATCTATGTTGCAGATATCCTTGATAGCTCCACTGAAACACCAATCATGGTATCTGGACAGTGGATGCTCGCGTCACATGACGGGAGAAAAGCGTATGTTCCGAGAGCTGAAACTTAAGCCTGGAGGCGAAGTTGGCTTCGGAGGAAATGAAAAGGGTAAAATTGTTGGTACTGGTACTATTTGTGTAGATAGTAGTCCATGCATTGATAATGTTTTATTGGTAGACGGCTTAACACATAACTTATTGTCTATAAGTCAATTAGCTGACAAGGGTTATGATGTTATATTCAATCAAAAGTCCTGCCGGGCTGTAAGTCAGATCGATGGCTCTGTTCTGTTTAACAGCAAGAGGAAGAACAACATTTATAAGATCAGATTATCTGAGTTGGAGGCTCAGAATGTGAAGTGCCTTCTGTCTGTTAATGAAGAGCAGTGGGTATGGCATAGACGGTTAGGGCATGCCAGTATGAGAAAGATTTCTCAGCTGAGCAAGCTAAACCTTGTCAGGGGCTTACCCAATCTGAAGTTCGCTTCAGACGCTCTTTGTGAAGCATGTCAGAAAGGCAAATTCACAAAAGTCCCTTTCAAGGCAAAGAATGTTGTCTCAACCTCAAGGCCGTTGGAACTTCTGCATATCGACCTTTTTGGACCAGTGAAAACTGAGTCTATAGGTGGCAAGAGATATGGGATGGTTAACGTTGATGACTATAGCCGCTGGACATGGGTAAAGTTTCTAACCCGCAAGGATGAGTCTCATGCTGTGTTCTCTACCTTCATTGCTCAAGTGCAAAACGAGAAGGCTTGTAGGATTGTGCGTGTCAGAAGTGACCATGGTGGAGAGTTTGAGAATGACAAGTTTGAGAGTCTGTTTGATTCCTATGGAATTGCACATGATTTCTCTTGTCCCAGAACTCCTCAACAAAATGGTGTTGTTGAGAGGAAGAACAGAACTCTTCAGGAGATGGCTAGAACCATGCTCCAAGAAACTGGCATGGCTAAGCACTTTTGGGCAGAGGCAGTAAATACAGCATGTTACATTCAGAACAGAATCTCTGTGAGACCAATTCTGAATAAGACTCCTTATGAATTGTGGAAGAACATAAAACCCAACATTTCTTATTTTCATCCTTTTGGCTGTGTTTGTTATGTTCTCAATACTAAGGATAGATTGCATAAATTTGATGCTAAGTCTTCTAAGTGTCTATTACTTGGTTATTCTGATAGATCTAAAGGTTTTAGATTTTATAATACTGATGCTAAGACTATTGAAGAATCTATTCATGTTAGATTTGATGATAAGCTTGACTCTGACCAGTCAAAGCTAGTTGAAAAGTTTGCAGATTTAAGCATTAATGTTTCTGACAAAGGCAAAGCTCCAGAGGAAGTTGAGCCAGAGGAAGATGAACCAGAGGAAGAAGCTGGTCCCTCTAACTCACAAACTCTGAAGAAGAGCAGAATCACTGCAGCTCACCCTAAGGAATTGATTCTGGGCAACAAAGATGAACAAGTCAGAACCAGATCTGCCTTCAGACCCTCTGAAGAGACCTTGCTGAGTCTGAAAGGATTGGTGTCCTTAATTGAACCCAAGTCCATAGATGAAGCTCTTCAGGACAAGGATTGGATTCTGGCCATGGAAGAAGAACTGAATCAATTCTCCAAGAACGATGTTTGGAGCTTAGTGAAGAAGCCTGAGAGTGTCCATGTTATTGGAACGAAATGGGTATTCAGAAACAAGCTAAATGAGAAAGGAGAAGTAGTCAGAAACAAGGCAAGGCTAGTTGCTCAAGGCTACAGCCAGCAGGAAGGAATAGACTACACTGAAACATTTGCTCCGGTAGCAAGACTGGAGGCAATTAGACTGTTGATCTCCTTCTCAGTAAATCACAACATAGTTCTACATCAGATGGACGTAAAGAGTGCCTTCCTAAATGGTTATATCTCAGAGGAAGTCTATGTTCATCAACCCCCAGGTTTTGAAGATGAAAAGAAACCAGACCATGTGTTCAAATTGAAGAAATCACTCTACGGTCTGAAGCAAGCTCCCAGAGCATGGTATGAGAGACTTAGCTCATTCCTTCTGGAGAATGAGTTTGTAAGGGGTAAAGTAGATACAACTCTTTTTTGCAAGACTTATAAAGATGATATCTTAATTGTGCAAATTTATGTTGATGATATTATATTTGGTTCTGCTAATCAATCTCTATGCAAAGAATTTTCTGAGATGATGCAGGCTGAATTTGAGATGAGTATGATGGGAGAATTAAAGTACTTTCTGGGAATACAAGTTGATCAAACACCAGAAGGAACATATATCCATCAGAGCAAGTACACTAAAGAACTTCTGAAGAAGTTCAATATGCTGGAATCTACAGTGGCCAAGACTCCAATGCATCCTACATGCATTTTGGAGAAAGAAGATAAAAGTGGTAAAGTATGTCAGAAGCTCTATCGTGGAATGATAGGTTCACTTCTATACTTAACTGCATCTAGGCCAGACATATTATTTAGTGTTCACTTATGTGCTCGTTTCCAATCAGATCCAAGGGAAACCCACTTAACTGCTGTTAAGAGGATCCTAAGGTATCTGAAAGGCACCACTAACCTTGGCTTGATGTATAAGAAAACATCAGAGTATAAGCTTTCAGGTTATT
>NC_080045.1:6301619-6356021 GCF_012489685.1 Lotus japonicus | reverse complement strand
TTCTGCCTCTGCAGTTGATAGTGCAATGGTTGATTGCCTCTTGCTTGCCCATGAGACTAGATTGCTTCCCAGAAATTGACAATTTACGGAAGTACTTTTTCTCTCTGTTCTATCTCCAGCATAATCAGCATCACAATAACCTGAAAGCTTATACTCTGATGTTTTCTTATACATCAAGCCAAGGTTAGTGGTGCCTTTCAGATACCTTAGGATCCTCTTAACAGCAGTTAAGTGGGTTTCCCTTGGATCTGATTGGAATCGAGCACATAAATGAACACTAAATAGTATGTCTGGCCTAGATGCAGTTAAGTATAGAAGTGAACCTATCATGCCACGATAGAGCTTCTGACATACTTTACCACTTATATCTTCTTTCTCCAGAATGCATGTTGGATGCATTGGAGTCTTGGCCACTGTAGATTCCAGCATATTGAACTTCTTCAGAAGTTCTTTAGTGTACTTGCTCTGATGGATATATGTTCCTTCTGGTGTTTGATCAACTTGTATTCCCAGAAAGTACTTTAATTCTCCCATCATACTCATCTCAAATTCAGCCTGCATCATCTCAGAAAATTCTTTGCATAGAGATTGATTAGCAGAACCAAATATAATATCATCAACATAAATTTGCACAATTAAGATATCATCTTTATAAGTCTTGCAAAAAAGAGGTGTATCTACTTTACCCCTTACAAACTCATTCTCCAGAAGGAATGAGCTAAGTCTCTCATACCATGCTCTGGGAGCTTGCTTCAGACCGTAGAGTGATTTCTTCAATTTGAACACATGGTCTGGTTTCTTTTCATCTTCAAAACCTGGGGGTTGATGAACATAGACTTCCTCTGAGATATAACCATTTAGGAAGGCACTCTTTACGTCCATCTGATGTAGAACTATGTTGTGATTTACTGAGAAAGAGATCAACAGTCTGATTGCTTCCAGTCTTGCTACTGGAGCAAATGTTTCAGTGTAGTCTATTCCTTCCTGCTGGCTGTAGCCTTGAGCAACTAGCCTTGCCTTATTTCTGACTACATCTCCTTTCTCATTCAGCTTGTTTCTGAATACCCATTTCGTTCCAATAACATGGACACTCTCAGGCTTCTTCACTAAGCTCCAAACATCGTTCTTGGAAAATTGATTCAATTCTTCTTCCATGGCCAGAATCCAATCCTTGTCCTGAAGAGCTTCATCTATGGACTTGGGTTCAATTAAGGACACCAATCCTTTCAGACTCAGCAAGGTCTCTTCAGAGGGTCTAAAGGCAGATCTGGTTCTGACTGGTTCGTCTTTGTTGCCTAGAATCAATTCCTTAGGGTGAGCTGCAGTGATTCTGCTCTTCTTCAGAGTTTGTGAGTTAGAGGGACCAACTTCTTCCTCTGGTTCATCTTCCTCTGGCTCAACTTCCTCTGGAGCTTTGCCTTTGTCAGAAACATTAATGCTTAAATCTGCAAACTTTTCAACTAGCTTTGACTGGTCAGAGTCAAGCTTATCATCAAATCTAACATGAATAGATTCTTCAATAGTCTTAGCATCAGTATTATAAAATCTAAAACCTTTAGATCTATCAGAATAACCAAGTAATAGACACTTAGAAGACTTAGCATCAAATTTATGCAATCTATCCTTAGTATTGAGAACATAACAAACACAGCCAAAAGGATGAAAATAAGAAATGTTGGGTTTTATGTTCTTCCACAATTCATAAGGAGTCTTATTCAGAATTGGTCTCACAGAGATTCTGTTCTGAATGTAACATGCTGTATTTACTGCCTCTGCCCAAAAATGCTTAGCCATGCCAGTTTCTTGGAGCATGGTTCTAGCCATCTCCTGAAGAGTTCTGTTCTTCCTCTCAACAACACCATTTTGTTGAGGAGTTCTGGGACAAGAGAAATCATGTGCAATTCCATAGGAATCAAACAGACTCTCAAACTTGTCATTCTCAAACTCTCCACCATGGTCACTTCTGACATGCACAATCCTACAAGCCTTCTCGTTTTGCACTTGAGCAATGAAGGTAGAGAACACAGCATGAGACTCATCCTTGCGGGTTAGAAACTTTACCCATGTCCAGCGGCTATAGTCATCAACGATAACCATCCCATATCTCTTGCCACCTATAGACTCAGTTTTCACTGGTCCAAAAAGGTCGATATGCAGAAGTTCCAACGGCCTTGAGGTTGAGACAACATTCTTTGCCTTGAAAGGGACTTTTGTGAATTTGCCTTTCTGACATGCTTCACAAAGAGCGTCTGAAGCGAACTTCAGATTGGGTAAGCCCCTGACAAGGTTTAGCTTGCTCAGCTGAGAAATCTTTCTCATACTGGCATGCCCTAACCGTCTATGCCATACCCACTGCTCTTCATTAACAGACAGAAGGCACTTCACATTCTGAGCCTCCAACTCAGATAATCTGATCTTATAGATGTTGTTCTTCCTCTTGCTGTTAAATAGAACAGAGCCATCGATCTGACTTACAGCCCGGCAGGACTTTTGATTGAATATAACATCATAACCCTTGTCAGCTAATTGACTTATAGACAATAAGTTATGTGTTAAGCCGTCTACCAATAAAACATTATCAATGCATGGGCTACTATCTACACAAATAGTACCAGTACCAACAATTTTACCCTTTTCATTTCCTCCGAAGCCAACTTCGCCTCCAGGCTTAAGTTTCAGCTCTCGGAACATACGCTTTTCTCCCGTCATGTGACGCGAGCATCCACTGTCCAGATACCATGATTGGTGTTTCAGTGGAGCTATCAAGGATATCTGCAACATAGATAATCTTGTCCTTAGGTACCCACTTTCTGGGTCCTCTTTTGTTAGTTACCCCAGAGGTTCTGATCACCTTGGGTGTCTCAACATAATATTTTAAAGGAATATTTGCATGATATTTAGTCATAGAGAAAGATCCCTTTTTAAGAGGATGTTTAGCAACTTTAGCAGGTACAGGATCAGGCAATATGGTACCAGAGGGAACAAAGCATTCATACAAGGATTTAGCTTTAGACACAGAAGGCTCATTTCTAATTGGTTTAGAATAGCCAATGCCATGCATTCCATTTCTGCTTACGCCATAGATCATTGAAGCCATTAAGCTTCTATCCACGCTTTTAGCTAGGAATCTTTGAAAAGACTTTTCATACTTAGATTCATTTCTACAATCAGAGGCATCACAGGCAACAATTTCTTCTAACTTAGCAATCTGGTTCTTAAGCACAGAGTTAGAATTTACCAAAGCATGATTTTCATTTTTCAAATCAGAAATAATTTTCTCATGTTCAGAAGGAGTCTTGGAGACAGCAGATAAGTTCTTTTTCAACTTTTTATGCTTAGACAATAAGGAGTTATACTTATCCATGATATCAGACAAAGCATGTTTCAGTTCAGAGGTAGAGAAAGAAGCAAATACCTCATTTTCATCGTCTGAGTTAGGATCTCCTTCTGATTCTGAGTCAGAGTCAACAGCTTCCTTTGACTCTGCTCCTTTGTCTTTGACAATGGCCATGAGTCCTTGGACTTCACCATCAGAGTCAACATCCTCTGACTCTGATTCATCGAATGTCACCATCAGACTCTTCTTGGTCTTGAAGTGCTTCTTTGGCTTCTTGTCTTTCTTCAACTTTGGAAAATCACTTTTGTAGTGCCCAGATTCTTTGCACTCAAAACATGTGACTTCCTTGATTGAAGACTTCTTCTGGCCTGAGGACTCATACTTTCCTTTTGCCTTTCCAGAGCCTTTGAACTTGCTCTGCCTGTGCTTCCAGATGCGGTTGAGTCTCTTGGAGATCAGAGTCAGCTCATCTTCATCAGAATCTTCTGATGCTTCTTCAGATTCTTCTTCTTCAGCTTGAAGAGCCTTTGACTTCTCAACCTTAGCCTTTTCAGATTTGGATTTCAAGGCTATGGACTTTTTCCTCAGATCTTGCATCTCTGAGCGCTTCAGCTCATGGCATTTCAAAATGCTGATGAGTTCTTCTAAACTCATATTCTCAACGTCTCTCGTGAGCTCTATTGAAGTCACCAAGGGCATCCAACTTTCAGGAAGACACCTGATGACCCTTATGACATGATCTTTTGTTGTGTAGCTCTTGTTGAGAGGTCGTATGCCAGCTACAAGCAATTGAAATCTGGAGAACATTTCTTCAATGGACTCATTTGGCTCCATGATGAAGGATTCATACTTTTGGATCAAAGACAATGCCTTTGATTCTTTGACTTTCTTGTTTCCTTCATGAGACATCTTCAGAGATTCAAAAATGCCTTTAGCAAACTCACGATCTGTAATCTTCTGGTACTCTTCATAGGAAATAGCACTTAGAAGAATTGCTCTTGCTTTGTGATGTTGTGAGTACAACTTCTTTTGATCTGCAGTCATCTCTGACCTTGGGATCTTCTTGCCATCTGCATCAACTGGACGCTCGTAGCCATCCACAATAATATCCCAGAGATCTGCATCGAAACCCAGAAAGAAACTTTCCAGTCTATCTTTCCAATATTCGAACCTTTGACCGTCGAACATAGGAGGCTTTGCATTGTAACCATCTCTTTGAGTTTCACTGGTGGTGGCAGCCATTGTTTTTCACACCGGCCCGGATCACTGAACACTGTTAGGTGTGGTAATCAGAACTTGCGCTCTGATACCAATTGAAGGTATGAAAAACGGTAGAAAGGGGGGGTTTGAATAACGTTTTCAGTACAAAACTTCCACCTTAAAGATTTTGACAAATCTTTCGAGAACTTAAGTGCTAAAGATAAGAGATAGAGAAGCACACAAGGATTTTATCCTGGTTCACTTGATAAATCACTCAAGCTACTCCAGTCCACCCGTTAAGGTGATTTCTTCCTTCTTAGAATGAAGGCAATCCACTAATCAGGTAAGAGTTACAACTGCACTTGAAACCTACAAGTGACTAACAATTACACTGACTTAGCTCACACTAAGATTCACTCTCTTAGTCTTCTCTAGGATCCGATCAACCTTGATCTCCTAAAGGAACTAAACAAACTGTTTATCAAAGAAATGTTTACAAGAGATTTGCTTCTAAAAAGCTAATAGTAAACTCAATGAATTTCAGATGAAAGAAAGCTTAGAATATTTTGAATATGTCTTGCGCGTATGTGTTACTTCTACACTGCTTCTTTCAATCTTCAGCCTCTATATATACTCCAAGGATTAGGGTTGAGCGTTGCATGGGAAATGCTACCGTTGGAGGGCAGTTCTGGAAAATCCAGCTTCTGCTGTGGCTGAGAACGTTAGGTAGGTCGTCAGGAAGGTACACTTGCTTTTGTAATTGGATAGCGACTTGACCTTTTAACCTAGGAGACTTCTGATCAGGGGAATACTTCATATTGGAACTTGTGAAGCCGGTTGATCAGAGTCAGAGGGAAAGCACAGATCCTCTGACCATTGTATCTTCTGATTCTGAACTCAGAGGGAAGAACATGGCCTTCAGAGTTTCTTGCTTCTGGACTTCAGAGTTTCCACTATTCAGCTTCTGGATCTTCAGAGTCTTCTACACCATCAGAACATCTGAACCTTCAGTGTTTCTTGGTTATCAGAACTTCTGGATCTTCAGAGCTTCTAGCGACTGAGTCCACATCAGAGTTTGTATAGCTTCAGAACTTCTGAAGCTTTTCCACTGTTCATACTGAACATGGTGAATGCGAAAGCGTTGCTTGGGTTACTCTTTATACACAGTGCTTCTGATTTGTGTGAGATTGAGTTGAGGTCAGAGCCTGTAAATAGCACACTCAGAAAAACACGTTAGAGTACCACAATTGTTCATATCAAAAGGTTAACTTGTAATCATCAAAACATAGAGTTGTACTACTCGATCAAAACTTGATCTTACACATGATTTAGTCATGGAATAAGGATTGACCGTGTGGTCTCCTTGAGAACTGTGGATTGACTGTGTGGTCTCCACGTGACTTGGGTCGACTGTGTGGTCCCCTTGTGTTGTTCATCTGCGGATGATCGAGATTGGATCCAAGGTGTTGAGGTGGTTGTGTGATGGTGAGGACGTTAGTCTAACTATACTTTAGGATTGCTAACTCTAGTTATGAGAATATGAGACTGATATTTCATTGTATGATTACCATGAACTGTTTATTTGTGATTTTGCATGGGAACTGACCCTCTATTATGTGTTATCTGTTTGTTCTTGGGGGGGGGGGCAGATGACTGTGACTAAGAGTGCGGTGCGTTCTTGGGAGCTGATTATCAGTGAAGAGCGCAAGAACGAGGCTTGGGTGTCCGATGCGCACCAAGTCCGTCGGATATACGTCGACAATGCTACTCTCAGGTGCACTGAAAAGAAAGGAGAGTGAATCGAGTCTCATATGCTTACGGGAAGGGTGGAACTACCATTCGCTCTTTTCCGTTTCCAGACACCTACTGTGGAGTCAGAGCAACCTTCTAACCAGGAGTCAGAGTTGGAGTCAGATCCATCTAAAGAGACATCGGTAGAGACAAGTGAACCCCTAGTGGAACCCGAGGACCTACTGAAGGCTGAGGTGAAGGAGGAGGAACTTCCACCACTACAAGAAGAGTCCTGGAACATGAAGAACCCAGATGAGGACGAGTTGAAGGCCCAGAGCTTCTTTCGACTGGCAGTTTATCAGTACTATTAGCAGAAGGGCCAACTCTATCGAGGTTTGAGGAATCATCTGTTGAGGGAGTTCACCAACGAGCTACTGCCAGACGACGACTACTCTACAGAAGAAGAAAAGGTAGAGGAAAAGGCTAAGGAGTAGGGTTGGGCTGAGAGACATTCACTTTCTTTTGGGGTTGAGAGTACCGAGTTGGGCATTGAACTATTTCTTTGCTTTTCGTTTTGAATATTTAAATTTGATGTAATATACCTTGGTTTTCAGACTCATGTTTCAACTCTTTCAGATGATTATTTAATTTAGAAGTTTTGCATTGTTGATTATTTCCGCGAGTTTTAAATGGTTAAGTTTCAAGAATTTTGTAAAATTGGACTTTGTCATTAATTCAAGATTAATTAATTAACCGACGAAAATTCCTTGCGAAATCTATGATGTTTGGTTACTGTGTGACACTCGAGAAATCGGGGCGTTACAAAATAGGCCCTACCCACCTCCACACCTCTCCGGATGGGTCGACTTTAGGTGATTCACAAGGGCCTCAATAGCCTCCTCTTCGGTGCCAAAGAAAACCAAGCTGCCTACTTTACCAACTTTACATACATTAGCCGCTCTCTCGGCCACGCACGTTTTAAATATTTATAGGCTAATGTGGTTCGAATAATGGTTTAAAAGATGAGAATTAGTACAAACTAAAAAGTATAGCAATAGGAAAATGATTCGATAATAGTGCTATACAAATTGATATTGCGGTAAAAAATTTGAATTTCATGTTGATTGAAAAAAGAAATTTTCATAAAATAAAATCATTAGGAGAATACAGGTGTTTGAAATTTGGGAATCAATCCTCAGTTCAATTGTTTCCCAAATTTATTTCAAAATTATTTATACTTAAAAAAACCAAGTCGAGATTGATTTAATTAGTTAAACTATTGATCGAGTTTTGGTAAAAAAAATTTAAAATTGATTTATCTTCAAACATGACTAAAATTATTGATTCTATTAACTTGAGTTTAAATTAGATAACTGAAAGCTAACTGTATCATTGTTCATATCATGTTTCGTTTTTCAAGTTGGTTATTTGACATTTTTTTCTCTTACGCATATCCAATTCGTGCATATATCAGATCCCTTTAATTTACTATATTTTTAGAACTTCATCATAACAAATCAACAACTTTTTATCATAAAATGGATATAAAAAATTGGAAGATTGTATATTCATTACATAATCAATGGATACATATGAGATTAGAAGAGGTTCTACATTTCCCTTTTGCAGATCCGTAAGTGTATAGTCTTTATCTTTTTCACCTATTATTTTTTTCTGATTTTTTCCACCAAACCGTGTAAAATCATCATGGAATCCTGCACATAATCGATAAAACACGAATAGAGTGGAATAAGCATGTACATGTTCACAAGATTAAGATACTAAAGGAAAAGAGAGACTTACGTGTTGCAATCAATACTAGGATCAAAAGAGAACGGAAGGGAGATGTTACAGAGTTGCAGGAGCTGTTTCGCTTTGTCGGCATTCACATTAAATTATGCTGAAGCTTTTTTCAAACAACCACATAGATCCCTGCGATTTTGAGTGGTGTCAGCTCTTTGAGCTAAAGTGGTTGCCCAAAACCTGTAAGATATGGTAGACACGGTGCCAAATACGGTATGGCAGCAAAGCAAGAGATTTCATCCGTCAGGCTTGAAACGAAAGAGGTTAATATTATCCCAAATGTCATAACAAGAATGTGTTTGTGTGTAGAGTTTGAAGATATGACTAGAAGTGTGGATGGTGCCTCAATTTATAAGAAAATTATAATGACATTTTATGGCAAACTTATCCATTTATTTATTTCCTTTCAACTCTTGATATGGGACTTCAATGTGGTCGTCCATATACAGGATCAAATATTATAATTGATGAAACATGTCTTGGCTCGAAAATGCTAGTTAAACTACATATTTAGACTCTTTAAAAATTTGCGATTTAGTCATTATAGCCTTGATTCACTAGGTGCAGAATTAAAGAAATTTAATGATGAGATGAATGTGAGAAAGAGAGGGAGAGAGAGAGAGAGTACTCGAATGATACACATCATGCATCATGTATATTTTTGTTGAGTTTCCAATAACACTCTCACTATATTTTTGGTAAGAGTAAAGTAGCATTCCAAACCTTTTATGGACAAAGTTATCATTTATTTTATTCTAAAAGGGAACTTGACTTATTGGGTACTAAATAAATATGTCATCACTTTTTTTGAACTTTATTTGTATCTGCATATTCTTTTTCTTCAAAAACTCGATCACTCTCTCTCAATTCCTTGTTGCTATTGCACATCATTTTTTCCTCAAATAAGGTGCACAATGATGTGAGGCTACATTTGTTATATTTTTAAACATTTCGCGAATTCACTAAAAAGCAAAATTTCACATCTGCTTCAACATTTCGTAAATTTCCCAATAATTGTTGTGATGTTTCTTCTATTTGTGTAGGACCATCTTCATTATCGCTTGAAATTAAGTTCAATGATTTTTTCTCATCTCAAAATAGAGCAACAGTAGATGTGCTCTGTAGTCAAAACTAAGCGATGGAGGAAGTACAAAGCTCGGTAAGGGGAAACCCTTTGCGATTTGCACCTGCACATGGTGATGGTGGAGGAGAACATTCAAGTAATAGCGGAGGTTCCACTACTTGAGATGCAGACCAAAATTGACCATAAACGATGATGAAGATGGTCGAAAATTAGAAAGAAAATAATAAAATGGAAGAGAGAAGTTATTGATTTTAAAATATAAGAAAAAGAAATTACATAAATACCGATAACACAAACTACTTTCAAGAAGAAGAATTGGTGATCTTGTAAGAAGAAGAAACTTGTGAATTCTAATTTACTCCTTCACAAAATCTAGTGGGAGTAAATATTTTCAGTTCGCCTCAATCCTCTCAAAATCATTTGATATCTTATTCAAAACTTTTTTTTTTGAACAGATCTTATTCAAAACTTGTTTATTTTATTTATTGTGGTTTTAAATATATTTTTTTGAAAGCAAAAGAAAATTATAATAATCGGAGGCGAGAACAAGTCCTCTCACTAATGGACGTTACAACGCAAATACGAAAAAAGAAAACAACGAGCTACGAATCCATGGAAAACAAACAGACGACAATAAAAAACCATTAGAAGGACTCGAATCCCGAGAACATCCAACAATGACAAAAAACCTACCAGGAGAAAACGAACCGCACTCCATTTTTGAGAAAGCGAAATACCCGACCATCAAGAAATAGGCCCTACCCACCTCCACACCTCTTCGGATGGGTCGACATTAGGTGATTCACAAGAGCCTCGTCTTCGGTGCCTAAGAAAACCATGCTGCATGCTTTACCAACTTTACATACATTAGCCGCTCTCTCGGCCACGCACGTTTTAAATATTTGTAGGCTAGTCTTGTTCGAATAATAGTTTAAAAGATGAGAATTAGTACAAACTAAAAAGTCTAGCAATAGAAAAATGATTCGATGATAGTGCTATACAAATTGATATTGCGGTCAAAAATTTGAATCTCATGTTGATTGAAAAAAGAAATTTTCATTAAATAAAATCATTAGGAGAATACGAGTGTTTGAAATTTGGGAATCAATCCTCGTTTCAATTATTTCCCAAATTTATTTCAAAATTATGTATACTTAAAAAAACCAAGTCGAGATTGATTTTATTAGTTAAACTATTGATCGAGTTTTGGTAAAAAAAATTAAAAATTGATTGATCTTCAAACATAACTAAAATAATTGATTCTTTTACCTCGAGTTCAAATTAGATAACTGATAGTTAACTGTACCATTGTTCATATCATGTTTCATTTTTCAGGTTGGTTATTTGACTTTTTTTTTTCTCTTACGGGTATCAAATGAGTGCATATATAAGATCCCTTTAATTTACTATATTTTTAGAACTTCATCATAACAAATCAACAACTTTTTATCATAAAATGGATAAAAAAAAATTGGAAGATTGTATATTCATTACATAATCTATGGATACATATGAGATTAGAAGAGGTTCTACATTTCCCCTTTGCAGATCCGTAAATGTATGGTCTTTATCTTTTTCACCTATTATTTCTGTCGAACTTTTTCCACCAAACCGTGTAAAATCATCATGGAATCCTGCACATAATCGATAAAACATGAATAGAGTGAAATAAGCGTGTACATGTTCACAAGATAATGATACTAATGAAAAAGAGAGACTTACGTGTTGCAATCAATACTAGGATCAAAAGAGAACGGAAGGGAGATGTTACAGAGTTGCGGGAGCTGTTTCGCTTTGTCTGCATTCACATTAAATTGTGCAGAAGCTTTTTTCAAACAACCACATAGATTCCTGCGATTTTGAGTGGTGTCAGCTCTTTGAACTAAAGTGGTTGCTCCTACGCAACAATAAGACGATGGTTTCCCAAAACCTGTGAGATATGGTAGACACGGTGCCAAATACGGTATGGCAGCAAAGCAAGAGATTTCATCCGTCTGGCTTGAAACGAAAGAGGTAAACATTATCCCAAATGTCATAACAGGAATGAAAAAAAGAAATCATTTTCCTTCCAGGAATCTTGATTAGTATATATGTGTGTGTGTTTGTGTGTAGAGTTTCAAGATATGACTAGAAGTGTGGATTGTGCCTCAATTTATAAGAAAATTATAATGACATTTTATGGAAAACTTATCCATTTATTTATTTCCTTTCAACTCTTGATATGGGACTTCAATGTGGTCGTCCATATACAGGATCAAATATTATAATTGATGAAACATGTCTTGGCTCGAAAATGCTAGTTAAACTACATATTTAGACTCTTTAAAAATTTGCGATTTAGTCATTATAGCCTTGATTCACTAGGTGCAGAATTAAAGAAATTTAATGATGAGATGAATGTGAGAAAGAGACGGAGAGAGAGAGAGAGAACTCGAATGATACACATCATGCATCATGTATATTTTTGTTGAGTTTCCAATAACACTCTCACTATATTTTTGGTAGGAGTAAAGTAGCATTCCAAACCTTTTATGGACTAAGTTATCATTTATTTTATTCTAAAAGGGAACTTGACTTATCGGGTACTAAATAAATATGTCATCACTTTTTTTTGAACTTTATTTGTATCTGCATATTCTTTTTCTTCAAAAACTCGATCACTCTCTCAAAATTCCTTGTTGCTATTGCGCATCATTTTTTCCTCAAAAAAGGTGCTTAATGATGTGAGGCTACATTTATTATATTTTTAAACATTTCGCGAATTCACCAGAAAGCAAAATTTCACATCTGCTTTTACATTTCGTAAATTTCCCAATAATTTTTGTGTGGTTTCTTCTATTTGTGTAGGACCATCTTCATTATCGCTTGAAATTAAGTTCAATGATTTTTTCTCATCTCAAAATAGAGCAACAGTAGATGTGCTCTGTAGTCAAAACTAAGCGATGGAGGAAGTACGAAGCTCGGTAAGGGGAAACCCTTTGCGATTTGCACCTGCACGTGGTGATGGTGGAGGAGAACATTCAAGTAATAGCGGAGGTTCCACTACTTGAGATGCAGACAAAAATTGACCATAAACGATGGTGAAGATGGTCGAAAATTAGAATGAAAATAATAAAATGGAAGTGTGAATTTATTGATTTTAAAATATAAGAAAAAAATTACATAAATACCTATAACACAAACTACTTTCAAGAAGAAGAATTGGTGATCTTGTAAGAAGAAGAAACTTGGGAATTCTAATTTTCTCCATCACAAAATCTAGGGGGATGTAAATATTTTCAGTTCGCCCCAATCCTCTCAAAATCATTTGATATGTTATTCAAAACTTTTTTTTTGAACAAATCTTATTCAAAACTTGTTTCTTTTATTTATTGTGGTTTTAAATATATTTTTTTGAAAGCAAAAGAAAATTATAATAATCGGAAGCGAGAACAAGTCCTCTCACCAATGGACGTTACAACGCAAATACGAAAAAAGAAAACAACGAGCTATGAACCCAAGGAAAACAAACAGACGACAATAAAAAACCAATAGATGGACTCGAATCCCGGGAACATCCAACAATGACAAAAAACCTACTAGGAGAAAACGAACCGCACTCCATTTTTGAGAAAACGAACGACCCGACCATCAAGAAATAGGCCCTACCCACCTCCACACCTCTCCGGATGGGTCGACATTAGGTGATTCACAAGAGCCTCAATAGCCTCCTCTTCGGTGCCTAAGAAAACCATGCTGCATGCTTTACCAACTTTACATACATTAGCCGCTCTCTCGGCCACGCACGTTTTAAATATTTATAGGCTAGTCTTGTTCGAATAATAGTTTAAAAGATGAGAATTAGTACAAACTAAAAAGTATAGCAATAGGAAAATGATTCGATGATAGTGCTATACAAATTGATATTGCGGTCAAAAATTTGAATCACATGTTGATTGAACAAAGAAATTTTCATTAAATAAAATCATTAGGAGAATATGGGTGTTTGAATTTTGGGAATCAATCCTCAGTTCAATTATTTCCCCAATTTATTTCAAAATTATGTATACTTAAAAAAACCAAGTCGAGATTGATTTAATTAGTTAAACTATTGATCGAGTTTTGGTAAAAAAAATCAAAAATTGATTTATCTTCAAACATAACTAAAATAATTGATTCTATTACCTCGAGTTCAAATTAGATAACTGATAGTTAACTGTACCATTGTTCATATCATTTTTGTTTTTCAGGTTGGTTATTTGACGTTTTTTTTTCTCTTACGGGTATCCAATGCGTGCATATATCAGATCCCTTTAATTTACTATATTTTTAGAACTTCATCATAACAAATCAACAACTTTTTTATCATAAAATGGATAATTTTTTTTTGAAAGATTGTATATTCATTACATAATCAATGGATACATATGAGATTAGAAGAGGTTCTACATTTCCCCTTTGCAGATCCGTAAGTGTATAGTCTTTATCTTTTTCACCTATTATTTCTTTCGAACTTTTTCCACCAAACCGTGTAAAATCATCAAGGAATCCTGCACAAAATCGATAAAACATGAACAGAGTGAAATAAGCATGTACATGTTCACAAGGAAAAGAGAGACTTACGTGTTGCAATCAATACTAGGATCAAAAGAGAACGGAAGAGAGATGTTACAGAGTTGCGGGAGCTGTTTCGCTTTGTCGGCATTCACATTAAATTGTGCAGAAGCTTTTTTCAAACAACCACATAGATCCCTGCGATTTTGAGTGGTGTCAGCTCTTTGAGCTAAAGTGGTTGCTCCTACGCAGCAATAAGACGATGGTTGCCCAAAACCTGTGAGATATGGTAGACACGGTGCCAAATACGGTATGGCAGCAAAGCAAGAGATTTCATCCGTCTGGCTTGAAACGAAAGAGGTTAACATTATCCCAAATGTCATAACAGGAATGAAAAAAGACATCATTTTCCTTCCAGGCATCTTGGTTAGTAGATATGTGTGTGTGTTTGTGTGTAGAGTTTGAAGATATGACTAGAAGTGTGGGTGGTGCCTCAATTTATAAGAAAATTATAATGACATTTTATGGCAGACTTATCCATTTATTTATTTCCTTTCAACTCTTGATATGGGACTTCAATGTGGTCGTCCATATATAGGATCAGATATTATAATTGATGAAACATGTCTTGGCTCGAAAATGCTAGTTAAACTACATATTTAGACTCTTTATAAATTTGCGATTTTGTCATTATAGCCTTGATTCACTAGTTGCAGAATTAAAGAAATTTAATGATGAGATGAATGTGAGAAAGAGACGGAGAGAGAGAGAGAGAACTCGAATGATACACATCATGCATCATGTATATTTTTGTTGAGTTTCCAATAACACTCTCACTATATTTTTGGTAGGAGTAAATTTCCATTCCAAACCTTTTATGGACAAAGTTATCATTTATTTTATTCTAAAAGGGAACTTGACTTATTGGGTACTAAATAAATATGTCATCACTTTTTTTGAACTTTATTTGTGGACTGGGCGAGACCCGAGGGGTCCTCGCCCAGGGGTGCTTACCTCGAGGCGGGGCGCGAGCCAGGGAGTTGGGCCTCCCCCAAGAGGCCCAACTAAGGACGGTTAAGGACGCTAGGCCCAACCTCAAGCCTATAAATAGGGGGCGGTTACCAATTGTAAGGGACTCTTAGCTCATTTGAGAAATAACAAGCTTGCAATTCAGTTATATTCTCTCTCTAAGCGATTACACTTTTTCTCTCTAAGATCCTCACATCGCAATCCCCTCACGTTAGGTACTATACCCTATCTCTATGTTATGAGGATAGAACATTTGGCGCCGTCTGTGGGGATCGGTAGATTTCGATTCCCGGAGTACGTGGATTGTGATTTCTTTGAGAGAAGTTTGATTTTTTCTAGAATTTCCTTTGATTTTCGTATTTCTGGCCAAATTCCTAGTTTGTGATCGGCATTTGATGGAGACACGTCGTCGACGACGCAACGGAGGGCTGGAGCAGCTACGCGGTTCACCACCGCGCCGTGTAAGAGGAAGGCCGCGCCTGGAAGAGGTTCGTCGCGAGCAACCTGAGCAAGTGACTCTTCCTCCGCCTCCACCGCCGCCTCCTCCTCCTCCTTCTCCGACGCCTCCGTTACCGTCTCCGCCGTCCTCGCTTGAGCGGCAGGAATCCCTGGCCCACTCATCGGAGGTCTCGGGAGATAGGATGCCGCTAACTCAGGCTCCGATCACTGACCGCGATTGGAGACGCCTGATCCGCAATGTTTGCAGGACCAGTTAGAGTACTATCGTCACGAGCAGCAAGATGAGGGAGAACGGGAAGTAGAGGCCGTTGCGGAGTTCGAGCCGTTCTCGGCGGCGGTGAGGGATGTGGCCATCCCGGACAACATGAAGAACATTGTTCTTGAGACGTACAATGGGAAAACCGATCCAAAGGATCATCTGCTTTATTTCAACACGAAGATGGTCATAAGCTCAGCTTCCGACGCGGTGAAGTGCAGGATGTTCCCGTCGACGCTTAAAGGTACATCGATGGCTTGGTTCACGACTTTACCTCGGGGATCTATCACAAATTTTCGCGACTTCTCGTCGAAGTTCCTTGTTCAATTCTCTGCGAGTAAGATCAAGCAGGTAACGATCGACGATCTGTATAACGTCCGCCAATCAGAGGGTGAAACTTTGAAACGATATGTCAGGCGGTTCAGTGCAGCATATGTTAAGATTGAGGAGTCGGAACCGCATGCCTGTGCGCGAGCTTTTAAGAATGGACTGCAGCCGGGGAAGCTGAACAGTAAGTTGAGTCGTAAGCCCGCTTGGTCACTGGCAGAAGTACGTGCTCGGGCGAACACCTACATCTTGGATGAGGAGGACGACGCTTTCAAAAGGAAGCGCGCAAAGAAGGAGAAGGACTGCGACCAGAGGGATGTCTCGCCGACGGGTAAACAAAGGTGGGAAAAAAGAGAAAGCAGTAAGCGGAAGGACAAGAGGGGCAAGTCAGTTGAAAAATTTGCAAAGGAACAACTCTACCCAAAGAAAGAAAGTTTTGAGCGTCGGCGCCGGTGGCGTCAAGCCGATTCTCGCTGGCGGGAGGAATCGGGCAAAAGTCTGAGCGCACATCTGACGGAATTGCTCCGAGAAGTCAAAGCAACACACGCAGTCGAAGAGGGCGAGAGGGAGGCTAACCCGCCTCGGGCGGCCGTGGATAAAACCAAGTGGTGCGAATACCATCGATCGGCGGGTCATGACACCGGAGATTGCTTCACATTAAAGAACGAGATTGAGAGATTAATCAGGGCGGGACGTTCACAATTGAATGATCGAGGTGATCGCTGGCAAGGCGAACGACAGCAGGGAAATCGCTATAAAGGGAGTCATCGGCAGGATGATCGCAGAAGAAACGATCGTCGTGAAACGCCAACAGCCGACAAGAATGAGACGTTGACAACAAGAAAGAAAGGAGCTGAAGAAACCTTCAACAAAGATCTCGAACCGCCGGTGGGAACGATAAATACAATGGCTGGAGGTTTCGGTGGAGGCGGTGACACACCTTCGGTAAGGCGCAGGCATGTCAGGGCGGTAACATCAGTGCAAGAGAATGCAACGCCATTCAGTTTTCATCACCCGGACATAGTGATATCATCGGCAGATTTCGAGGGAATTAAGACACACAAGGATGATCCCGTGGTGGTAATGGTAAGGATCAATAACTTTAATGTGCGACGAGTACTTTTGGACCAGGGAAGTTCTGTGGACATTATTTACGGCGATGCGTTCGAGCAATTGGGACTAATAGATAAAGACCTGATGCCGTAAACTGGGACTCTAGTAGGTTTCTCGGGAGAGCAGGTCTGGGTGCGTGGCTACTTGGATTTAGATACGATCTTTGGATTAGATGAGAACGCCAAGCTTTTGCGTGTAAGGTATTTGGTATTGCAGTTCGTGGCATCATACAATGTCATCATCGGGCGGAACACTCTGAACCGCCTCTGCGCAGTAATTTCGACGGCTCACCTAGCGGTGAAATACCCACTAATCTGTGGAAGGGTGGGAAAGATCGTGGTGGATCTGCGGAGAGCAAGAGAATGCTATAATAATTGCCTTAGTATGTATGGAAAGAATGAAGTTAGCGATGGACACAGATGCCACGAGATTGAGATCCTGAAAGGGGGTCAAGGCCAACAGGGCTTTCAAGGCCAAGGACGAAACGGTGTAGGGAGATTGGAGCAGATGGTAGCTCGAAAGATCGAGAGACTAAGGAGCAGCCAAGGCTAGAGAAGGTTAGACGATAGGACAGGAAGAGAGGGACAGTTCACTGATGCCTATGCTGAGGAACGCTGGGCGAACATAATCGGGGACCTGGAAATGTACAAATTTAGCAGAGGAGTGCTGGCGATTGAACCTAGGCTCACGGCTAGCCAAGAGAAGTGTCTAGAGAAACTGGTGGAGGACAATTTTGACCTCTTTAATTGGAGTCAGAAAGACACAACGCTCTGGGGATTGCACAGGTTTAGGAAGCCAGCTCTTTTATGCACGGCCAGGAGGAAAGCAGGAAAAAGGGGGTGGCGACGGAAGATGTGGCTCTAACGAATCTAAAACAGGGAGGCATCGAGCAAAGCGGATGGAGAGCACTTGAGCAGCCCCAGGGAAAACCAGAGAAGGGGCGAAAGCGGAACCGAGCGCACCGCAGCGAGAGCAAGAAAAAGGGAAAGGCGGGATACTGGAGGCCAGTGGGATCGCCGGTTTTTAAACCATCAAGGCCGGCTAAGCGCGACAAGGAAAGAGGCGAGTTAGGAGAGGGACCCCTTTACCATGGGGCAGTTTGGCGAAGGATGGGGTGTTTGGCGTCGTGCTCTGATCGAGATGGGCAGAAGATGGAGCAGGGCCGCGGCGAGAATAAGCAAGAGTTAGGACAAAAATAAAGATGCACTCTTTTTCTCCACCACGGGAGGTTTTTAATAAGGCATCCCTCAAAATGTAAAACTTTTTACAAATCAAATACAAAAGGATATTCTTGGAAATACTCCTAAATTTACAAACTGAATTGTCACGGTCGCCCGGTGGGAAAAATTCCCTGAAGGTGGCGATCCCAACACGACCTTGATGTCTGAGGATCGCTCCGGAAAGTCCGGCGTGAACCGCTGATCACTCATTGGCGACATGTGCGGATAAGCTTCTTATCCCAAAAGCGTCCTCGAAATATAGGCGAGCAAAAACCTCCCCGAAATATGGGCGAGAAATCAAAACTAGGATAAGTCTCGGGCAACCCATATGGCCATTGGGACCCCAGCAACTGTAAGTCCACGCCAGGACAAAACAGGCAAGGCCACACCTGATCTTACGGGAAAAATGCGTGTGAACAAAGCCTCAGTTCAAAGCTGAGCGAAAGTCCTAGCTTTCTTTGGCACACATTTAAAATCGCTACACGAAACTCAAACTCAAATCGTAAACAATCGCAAAAATAAAGCGTGACAGGGCGACGAATAGAAGAAGGCAGAGTAACACCACGAAAAACTCTCATTAATGGCTAGCCCGCAGGAAACTGTTAGTTACAAATCTTCAAACTGCATTAATATTTTCTTTTTCTCTCCTTGCATTTTCAGCAGCTAGAAAATACTCTGCGTTGAAGCCTGGAGGATTGTCAGGACCGATCAAACCCTCGGGGGTGACTCTCTTGAAGGCCCCCATCCCGCTGAGATCCAGTCCTTCGTAAAGGCGCTGAACCTGGGCTTTCGCGAGGAAGAAACCACGACCCGCTCTTTCACGGCCTCAGCGGCAGCTTCAATCTCCAACCTCGTTCTAAGAGCCCTAGCCTCATAAGACGCTCGAGTTTCCGCCTCCGCGATGGCCCTGTCTTTCGCTTCAAGCTGGGTTCTTATCGCGGCGAGGGCTTCGTCCGATGCCGCCAGGTCACTACGCAAGGACGCAAGTTCCTTATCCTTGGCGTCACAAGCTTCCTTGCTTGCAGCAATCGCCTAAGCCCTCGCCTTTACTTCCTTCTGCATATCATCCAGCTCCTCCTCTAATTCCTCCACTTTCCCATTGTAAGCAAGTAAATCCTCCTCGCGGTGGTTCATCTCGGTACCCAAGTTGTTCAGTTTCATTACCTGGGTTGTCACCTGGGTTAGCAGCCTGTCACGCTCGTCATACGCCTCGAGCGTAGCAAGACGATAACTCTCCGCTTTCTGTCGAAGTTCCTCCATTTCAGCGGCAGAGGTCGAATCTTGTGATAGCTTAGCGAAGAGGCATGTTGGTCAATTCGCAAGTGTACGAATACCTCCGGGTTTTAAAATATCGAACCACAGGGATTGTGAGTGAGATTTGTTGATTTAAGTCTAAAGTTTGCAAGTTCTTTAAGCAGTAAAATTCAGAAATTGGTTTTGGTTGTATGTGACAGAAGTTTTGCAAAAGAGCAATGATGAATAAGTTGTGAAAAACAAATGATAGGAAATTGCCTTGGGTTGTTGATCATCTAATCCGTTTTAGTCCACCTATCCTATGCATGTGAAACCTTGATTTAACTCTTGTTGTTATAGCCTATGTACTTACTAGTTGATTCCTCACAAAAGTAATTCTCTCAAATCGAAAGTTAAGCCCAATTCCTTGTGTACTTAAACATTCATAAGAGGTATGACAGCATGTATATTCAGGCCAACAAAATCCTACCCTCACTCTATGCCTAGAAGCAAGTATAGAAGGATCTACTTCAATTCATGTCCCTAAATCATAACAAACTTCCATTTGATTATAATCTAGTCTATAGCAAAGGTGCACCAAAGCTAAACATGCAATAAGGAATTGAAATACAAGAGTGAATCAAGAACTCATGCATAGAGATAGGATTTAACAAACTAAAATTTCATAGAATCTCTTAACCCAAAGCAAAAAAGAAACTAGCCACTCATGGCTAGAGAATTCATGCAGAAAATGTAATGAAAACCTGCGAAAAATACAAGTTGGAAGCCTCCCTTGGCCCCAAAGTTCTCCTCAGCTCTCAAACTTGATCAAAAATGAGTAAAAATGTCTAACTCTCAAAAGAAATTGGCCTAAGCCTTATTTATAGGCAAAATAAACGAGACTGGGCGCTCAGGCGCCAATTCCGAGCGCCTGAGCGCCAATTGCATGTTAAAAAAACATGCTTCTGGACCTAATTGGCGCCTAGGCGCCAATTCCCAGCGCCTGGGCGCCAATTCCCTGACTTCCATCAATTTGCACTAGCGCCTAGGCGCCAATTCCCAGGGCCTAGGCGCTCAAGCTCGCCTGGAACAGCCTTTTCAGCTTATGTAACTCCTCTTTAATTCCTCTTTTAAGTCTTCCTTCAATTCCATGCTTCTTGGCCTTCTATTACCTTCAGTTTCTGCTCTCCAAACCTAACCAACAAGTCAAGGAAGAATCTAGAAGCTCAAAGAGCTCATTAGCACAAGAGTTCCTTCATAAAACAAAAGAAAATCATGCAAGTCCTAAACTTAACTTAAAATGCAAGAAAACTCCCTATCAAACTACAAAATTACCAAAACAAAACAAAGACTCGAGAAAAGATAAAAATGCATGAAACACTACATGAGACTCAACAAAAAGACTCAAAACAAACAAAGAAATGACCCTAAAAACACTACTAAAATAGGGTCATCACACCACTATACTCAACGGTAGCTCGCCCTCGAGCGTAAATAACACTCGCTTGCCCTCAAGCGCAAGAAATGCTCCCAAACAAGTGCTCTCAACAAGGAATACTACATGAAAAACAGGGGGACCTAGTAATCACAGCTAGTTCCAAGAGAAAGACCCGACAACCTACTTCATGCATCTTTTGAAAAGAGAAGAGTGTAGAGTCCATTCATGAGAAACATATAGAACTAAAAATCCTAGGATGAGATGTTAATTTAGTGCACTGAGCACACAAGCAAGTTCATAGGTCCTGAATGTCATTCACTCAATAGCAACAAAGATCAAACATGCAAATATTCAAAGAGACTTTCAAAAGGGTTGAAACATTGGCTAGGTAAAGCATGATGGTGGTTGGTCCCTAAGGGAAAACTAGGCTTTCAAGCACATTGAGTGTGGTCCTCTTCTATTAACCCCAGAGCTTTTCACAACAAACATTTTTCACAAGTCTCTTGCACCCCCTTTTACAAACTTTTTTTTTTCTTTTTTCCAACTCCAACTTTTGTTTTGGAGTTCTTTTTTTTTTTAACTTTTTATTTGGGGCAAGAGACTATTTGCCAACTTTTTTCAGCTCCATTCAAATGAAACAAGGATCAACACTCCCCAATATTCCAACCAAACACCTGCCCCAATCTCGTGGCTACAAAAATTCTCCAATTAAGCTCAAATGGGACAACTAAGGGTAATGTTCAACCAACAAATTCAGAATCTCAAGAAATCCTACAAGTCTCACGAATAAAGCAAGAATCACAAAGCATGCTATGAATGAAATTAATTCAGAACCAAGAATTGCAAGTGAGTCAGGATCCTCCAGGGAATTTTTATGGTGAAGGGTCAAAGATAGACCCTTAATGGACTCACCTCGACTCCTTTCTCAAGAGACACTCGGAAGACCGAAGTCTCCTCCTCTCTTCCCCAACATGCAATCACTCATCCCCAAAAGCAATAACAAGTATTCACAAAAGCATTTTCAAAACAGCACAAGTAGGGAAGCAAAACTATAGCTAAAAGCATGTGAGTATAGGGAAATAAAAGACCCAAGAAAAACAAAACTAACTAACCATGCATGATAAAAAGAAAAACAAAATCTACAAATTGAGAAATATGCCAAAGATGCATGACCTAAACTAAGGGTAGAAATACCTCAACAAACTCACTCCATGGGGTCATGGTAACCCTTTCCATCGCCATAATCCGGATGGACACCGACATCATGCATTAAGCTCAAGTCTATCATCCCCTGCTCCAAGGTATTAAAATCCATGGGCCCATTGTACCTGTGGTCTGATGTGCTACCTCCCCTCCAATGGAGGTCAAGATCCCTGTGTAGGCGATCTTGCCTCAAAAGCATTCGCCCGAAAGCGGCCTCCATCCAAGCAGGAGAAGGGTCAGCACGTGGTGGAGTAACCACCTCATTTACCACCTCAACATTTTCTTCTTCCTCCTCTTCTTCTTCCTCTTCTTCCGCTGGCTCCTCAGGATCCTCTTCCTCTTCCTCCTCTTGAGGCATTCTTGCTGTCCATTCTTTATAAAGTTGAGTGATCCTCTCCTTACTTAGCAGAGGTGCCACAAGCAACCTCTTCTCAATAACATGGACTGGCCTCCTAGCTTTGTCCCTCACTGCATGAATCAAAGAGCAAATCAAGTGAGGAAAGATGGGCCGATGCTTATCTTTACTCCCGTTGTAGAGGGAATAAATTCGACCAGCAATGATGGTAGTCACGTCCATAGGATGGCCTCTCACAATGCAGTAGATGGCAACCATTGTAACCTCTCTAACTTCAGATTTGTTAGAGCTACGAATGAGGGAATCCTGCAAAAATTCAGCCCAAACTCTAGCCAGTGGTGTCATATCCTTCCTCCGCACAAAAATGATCTCATCATCAACTGCTTCCCAGTCCCGCCCAGGCCTAACAATCACTGCCTTCATGTCCTCCAAGATCTCCGGTGACTTCTCCTCTAAGAGCTCATGATAGGTGGCCTTCTCGGGGAAAAACTCCTTCTCTTGGTCCTCCGTGAGGAGACCAAGATGCCTGCGAATGACTGCTGGATTGTAGTCAATCACATCTCCCCTGAACCAAGATGAATTCACCGGTGGCCTGGACCTGTCCTCTTGATTGTCACAGTAGGTGTTCGCGTAGAACTCCCTAACCATGACCTTACAAGCAAACGGAATGGGGTTGACCCAATTCTTCCACCTCCTAATCTCCATGGCTTCTTGCATGCCCAAGAGGTCTCTTCTCCCCTCCCGATAAAGAACTCCCCGCTCCTTCACACACTCCTTGTGTGCTAGGTGAGATCGATAAAACTCCTCCTTTTTCAATGAAAGGAAGCGGGAGCGATCAAAGCTCCGGGAGGTGGAGGAAGAAGCTGCAGCTCTTGTGTTGGTTCTTGCTCTTTTTACAGGCATCTGCAAAATTGTTAGCCCATACACAAGCCACAAATGTTAGAGATGTTAGTTCAATAATAAAAAGAAATGAAAGAAGAAACTTTGTACAAAAAAAAAAAAAATTAAACTTCCTAAGAGCACCCAACAAGTTTCTTAGTGATTTTGGCAAAGAGAGAAAGATTACCACATAAGCACTTGCCAAGAATCGACTAAGAGAACCCATTGAAGCATTCTAACAAACACCTTATAAGCAAAAGCTAAACTAAACTAATCCACAAAATCCTAACTACCCATTCCTCACAAATTCACAACCCCTTCCTAATTAAGCAAAAATCAACCCACTAAGAACACAAACAACCCACACCCAACTTGCACAAACAACAAATCACTCACCCAAACCCCAATGAAGCATGCATTGCAAAACCCATGAACTATGATGAAGGGAAGTGGAAGATGGAACTTACCTTGACTTGAGAGTGAGTGGGTGCAAGTGGAATGAGCTTGATGCAATGCAGAACTTAGAAGAAAAAGGAAGAGCTAATGTGTGTGCAAGTGAGAAATGAGGAGTAGAAATGGGGTATGGAGAGAGTGGGGTGCGTTTTTTATGGGAGAATGGGAGTAAAGAGTGGGAAAATGAAAAGGTTGGGGTTTTAAAACCCAAAAAGTGGGCAGAACACATACAGGAGCGCTCGAGCGCTCGAGGGGAGCGCTCAGGCGCTCAAACCAGTTCCAGAGGCAGTGCCTCTGCCACTAATTGGCGCCTAGGCGCTCATGAATTGGCGCCTAGGCGCTCAGCCTAGCTTTTTCACAAAAATTTTTTACTTTTTTTTTTTTTTGAAATTAAACACCTAAAATACTACAAAATTAAAAGATAGAAAATAACAAAATGAAAAGAATGGGTTGTCTCCCATTTAGCCCTAGGTTATAGTCCTAGGTGGACTCTCCTTCCGATGGTGTTAGGAAGGAAATTCCTTTCCATTGATTAACTTACCACAAGTGCAAGGAAGAAACCTTGCACAAAACCTCTGGAGTAAATCCTCCCATGAGGCAATGTCCTCTTGCTCATCAAACCAAGCTCTAGCCTCCCTCGTCAAAGAATGAGGGAAGAGTTTAATCTTCACTTCATCACTTGAAACACCCTCAATCTTAGCAAGGGTGCTAGCGTGGGTAAACTTCACCATATGAGCATGTAAGTTCTCATACTTGGACCCCCCATACTTGTTACCACTAACAAGCTTGATGAGAGCCGGATGGAACTCATCAATTTGGGCATTAACTTTGGGGGTCTCTTCTGAAACCTTTGACCTGCTTCTAATGACATCACAGACAAAGTCATTGTCATGGTTAGTCTCAATCATAGGATTAAAAACAGAAAACCGTACCTTTTCCTTACCAACACGGAGAATGAGGTGACCCTTGTCAACATCAATCTTAGCTCTACCAGTAGCTAAGAAAGGTCGACCAAGGATGAGAGGAATCTTCTCATCCTCCTCCATATCAAGCACAACAAAGTCCACGGGGAACACATACTTGTCCACCCGCACCATTACATCCTCCACAATCCCATATGGAGTCTTAAGGGATCGGTCCGCCATTTGCAAGGAGAGCATGGTTGGAGTAACCTCTCCTAGGTTCAGCCTCTCAAACATGGTGAGGAGCATCAAATTGATACTCGCTCCAAGGTCGCACAAGGCTTCCACATCCGCCATGCCTTCAATTTCTACCGGAATAGTGAAACTTTCGGGGTCCCTTCTTTTCTTTGGCAACTTCCGCTGCAAAATGGCACTACATTCCTCCGTCATCAACACCGTCTCATCTACTCCCTTCAACCTTCTTCTCTTATGCAAAATATCCTTCATAAACTTAGCATATATAGGCATTTGTTCCAAAGCATCGGCAAAAGGAATACTAATGTGGAGCTTTTTGAAAACATCAACAAATTTTGAAAACTTTTTATCTAAGCTCCTCTTAGCCAATGCTTTAGGGAACGGAACCTTGCTAGTTTCAGGAGTAAGATCAACTTCCGCTCTCACCTTAATAGGCACAACTACTTCTCCTCCCACTATCTCCTCTCTCTTTTCTCCCTCTGTTTTTTCCTTCAATTCATTCATTACTCTCCCACTTCTAGTGGCTACAACAGAGGCATTTTCTTGCGTAGGATTGGGGATAGTGTCGGAAGGAAATTTACCTTGAGGTCTCTCGGCTATTTGCTTGGCCAGCTGGCCAAATTGATTCTCAAGATTCTTGATAACCGCCTCTTGATTCTTGTAATTATTCTCCGTCCGGTTGATGAAAGTTTCCACCAACTCTTCTAAGCTTTTCTTTGAACCACCCCCTTCACCTTCTCCTCGCTCTTGAGGTTGTCTTGAGCTTTGGCCTTGGAATCCTTGGCTAGGAAATTGTCTTTGAAAACCATTTCCTTGCCCCTTACTACCTTGCCTCCAAGAGAAATTAGGGTGATTCCTCCATCCTGGATTGTAAGTATTTGAAAATGGGTCATTCCGAGCTTGACCCATAGCCTTCACTTCCTCCTCCGGTCTAGTCTCTGTGCATTCTTCGCTGTCATGTGGCCCTCCACAAGTCACACACTCCACCTTGGCAACTCGACCACCAATCTTGGTAGTCTTCATTTGATTTTGAATCTCATTCATTTGCTTGGAGAGTTGCTAGTTGGAGGCCATAAGTTGATCATAAGCTTCAACTTCAAGGACTCCTCTTCGGGCTTGGCGATCATTACTAGAGTTCTTGGCTCTTATAGCCATTTTTTCAATCAACTCGTACCCCACTTGTGGAAGTAAGGCATCGAACTCTCCACTTGAAGCCGCATCCAAACCAAACCTCGAAGAATATTGGAGACCATCATAGAACTTTTCCACTTGTTCAGCTTGAGTAAGGTTATGTTGAGGACACCTCCTCAAGAGCTTCTTGAACCTCTCCCAAGCTTCATAGAGATTCTCATCGGTGGATTGAGTAAAAGTCATGATGTCATTCTTGAGCTTTCTCAAGAGGGCTCTTGGAACAAACCTTGTGGTGAACTTCTCAGCCAAGTCTTCCCAAGATGTAATGCTACCTTGAGGCTGTGAGTTCAACCACTCCTCAGCAGTATCCCTCAATGAAAAGGGGAATAAACTCAAGCGGATGGTGTCCGCTGAAACATTTTGAACTCTGTAGGTGTTGCAATTGCGGAAAAACCGCTCCATGTGTGCATGAGGATCTTCAAGAGCACCTCCACCATACTGATTTTGGCTCACCAAATTAATGAATGCCGGCCTCAGCTCAAAATTTCCCGTGCCATCGGGAGAAACTATGCTGCCCGGATAATCATAGCTCATGGCAGCCGAGTGAGGTCTCTAAGAGAACGATTAGCGTTCTCCAATTCTTGCTCTTGAAGTCTTTGAGCAATAGCCTCATTCACTCTTTCTTCAATGTGGGCTTGCATCTCCTCCTCCGTCATATGGACAGCCATGGCGGCTATCTCAACAGCTCTTTGTTGAGCTCGTCAACGATGGAGGGTGCGTTCTGGCTCCGGATCAAATAGCAGTGGATCCGAACCAAGTCTACTGTGCATAAACTGAAATCACAAAAACAGAGAAAAGGTTAGTAACACCTATTCAATGCAATGCTTAGTAAAACAAACAAACAAACTCTTTAACTTAAACTGAAAACCACAAACAATCCCCGGCAACGGCGCCAAAAACTTGTTGGTCAATTCGCAAGTGTACGAATACCTCCGGGTTTTAAAATATCGAACCACAGGGATTGTGAGTGAGATTTGTTGATTTAAGTCTAAAGTTTGCAAGTTCTTTAAGCAGTAAAATTCAGAAATTGGTTTTGGTTGTATGTGACAGAAGTTTTGCAAAAGAGCAATGATGAATAAGTTGTGAAAAACAAATGATAGGAAATTGCCTTGGGTTGTTGATCATCTAATCCATTTTAGTCCACCTATCCTATGCATGTGAAACCTTGATTTAACTCTTGTTGTTATAGCCTATGTACTTACTAGTTGATTCCTCACAAAAGTAATTCTCTCAAATTGAAAGTTAAGCCCAATTCCTTGTGTACTTAAACATTCATAAGAGGTATGATAGCATGTATATTCAGGCCAACAAAATCCTACCCTCACTCTATGCCTAGAGGCAAGTATAGAAGGATCTACTTCAATTCATGTCCCTAAATCATAACAAACTTCCATTTGATTATAATCTAGTCTATAGCAAAGGTGCACCAAAGCTAAACATGCAATAAGGAATTGAAATACAAGATTGAATCAAGAACTCATGCATAGAGATAGGATTTAACAAACTAAAATTTCATAGAATCTCTTAACCCAAAGCAAAAAAGAAACTAGCCACTCATGGCTAGAGAATTCATGTAGAAAATGTAATGAAAACCTGCGAAAAATACAAGTTGGAAGCCTCCCTTGGCCCCAAAGTTCTCCTCAGCTCTCAAACTTGATCAAAAATGAGTAAAAATGTCTAACTCTCAAAAGAAATTGGCCTAAACCTTATTTATAGGCAAAATAAACGAGACTGGGCGCTCAGGCGCCAATTCAGAGCGCCAATTGCATGTTAAAAAAACATGCTTCTGGACCTAATTGGCGCCTAGGCGCCAATTCCCAGCGCCTGGGCGCCAATTCCCTGACTTCCATCAATTTGCACTAGCGCCTAGGCGCCAATTCCCAGCGCCTAGGCGCTCAAGCTCGCCTGGAACAGCCTTTTCAGCTTCTGTAACTCCTCTTTAATTCCTCTTTTAAGTCTTCCTTCAATTCCATGCTTCTTGGCCTTCTATTACCTTCAGTTTCTGCTCTCCAAACCTAACCAACAAGTCAAGGAAGAATCTAGAAGCTCAAAGAGCTCATTAGCACAAGAGGTCCTTCATAAAACAAAAGAAAACCATGCAAGTCCTAAACTTAACTTAAAATGCAAGAAAACTCCCTATAAAACTACAAAATTACCAAAACAAAACAAAGACTCAAGAAAAGATAAAAATGCATGAGAATGCATGAAACACTACATGAGACTCAACAAAAAGACTCAAAACAAACAAAGAAATGACCCTAAAAACACTACTAAAATAGGGTCATCAAGGCATCCTGCGCGGAGAAGGTTTGAGATGGCTTCTTGTGCCATACCATCGAGATCGGGATTTTCAGCATCTTTCAAGCCACCAAAGAAAGGATCAGACAACATGAAGTTGATGGGGGTGGGTTCCTGGTCCAACTGGGAATTTTCTTTTTCCTCGGTAGTCGGGCGACTAAGAGCGGGAGAAGAGCGGTGAGGGAATGGCAGGGAAATAGGAGCATGGTCCGCCTCGTCGTGACTCATCTGATGAATGGGCGAAGCCCGGGGTGAATCCATTTCAGCTTGTTGAATTGGACGACCCGGTTGGAGGGCGACAGGAACGGAATCCTCGGCTGCACCCTGGCTGTCGAAAGCTTCCTTAGAGGGGATCGGAGTCCCTACCCCGCCTTCAGGGTTTGGCACGTCCTCGCCAATCGGCCTCCGGCGAGGAATGGCTGTCTGGCCGGTTTTATTTTTCTTCATCTTCTTTCTCTTCTTCTTCTCTGACGAAGGGAGCGCGGCTCCCCCCCCCCCCCCCGTCCTCGTTGATCTCAGCCTTTTTGGATTTAGGGTATTTCTTTGAAGAAGAAAGGTGAGCAGCATCATCAATAACCCCCAACGTTGCGCCATCAGACTCAGGGAGGGCGATGACACCCTGTGTTGGTTCGCCGGATTCAAGAGCGGCAATGCTTGGCGCTGCCTCGCCAGGCTCAGGGAGGACGGCGACACCTGGAGCTGGCTCGCCGGATTCAGGAGCGGCAGTGCTTGGTGTTGCCTCGCCAGCCTCAGGGAGGGGAATGCCGCTTCTGGCTCCAGACGCTGGCCCAAGGGACGTTTTGACCCGCTTCCGGGGAAGGGGAGCGGATGCCTCAGCACCGGCATCCCCGATAGCACGTCTTCTCTTACCCTCACTAGTATTGAAAGTGGGGGGGAAATTTGATCACCTTGGCAGTAAGGGCGCGCTCCAATTCAGCCTTGGTACACTTTATTGCCCCTGAGAGAAACAAGAAAAACATATGAGCAAGTGATAAACTCCACGGGGAGTGTATAATGTTGCAGCAAAAGAGGAAATTCTAACCTAGGAATGAACCAAGGGTGTTCTTGCGGGCGGCTTCGAGCAATTGTGAACACTCGACGACCGGAAGCCCAGTGAGAAAACTGAGAATGACTTTGTCTTCATCACTCAGCGACGCGTCCGGCGGCGGTGGGACAACACGGGGGGTTTTGGTCCAGTAGAAAGGGAATTGGGCGGTCCCGTCCCGAAGGGTAAAGGCTTCAGGATACGTGGGGTGCTTTGAAATGCGGAAGTACCGGCGCCCAAGCCCCATCTTGACGTTTCTCTTGTAAGGATGAAGGCGTTGTCGGCCCGTGCGGGATTTCTGCGAAACCCACCCTGGGGTTTTCAAGGACTTCGGCTTCACGGCGTCGAGGTAGAAGAAGTGTGCAACCTTTGGCTCGATACCAACAGCGCAACACAGGATCTCGAAACACCGGGCGAAGGCCCAGGCTTTTTGGTGAAGTTGGCACGGAGCCACGTTGATCTCCACCATAATTTGTCGAAGAAAAGGAGAAAAGGGTAGCTTGATTCCCAGGTCGAGGAACAAATATTCGTAAACATAGAAGAAATGGGGTCTCTTCACCCCATGATCAACTATGCGGTGCTGCCAAGGCCGGCAGTCGCCTGGGCATTTCCCAGTGACAAGAACGTCCTCAAGGAGTTTCTCGTAGCAGAGCCCGCCAGCTTGGCGAGCTGTTTCAATGACGGAGTCGTTGGAGGTCTGATTGGAAAGCTGACAAACGACCTCCTGGGTGGGGGCCTGGTTCATGGGTTCTGGAATAGTGGCAAACACCCGGAGCCAAAAAGATTCGATGTCCTCGTCACCTAGGGGAAGTCCTCCGGGAGGGGGAAGTCCTCCGGGAGGGGGAAGGGCAACTGGGGACGGGGATGCAGGGGCGGTGCGCTGGTAACTGGAAGATTTCTTAGAACGGCATTGGGAAGTCATTTCGCTAAAGGCAAAGTAAGAGCATGGATGGGAGAGGGTACAAAGTTGTTGGCTCTTTTGCAGAATATGAGGATTTCAAAATTGGCGAATGAAGAGGTTAAGGGAATTAACGGTTGGGATCGTGCCCACGTGTGGGAGAATTGTGGAAGTTGTGGGAGATCGTGTCTCGTGTTGACAAAAGGAAATGATTACTTTTGAAAAGTAATGTGGATTTTGGGGGAGTGGGAGCGGCGCATTAAATGGGAGTTACCACGGTTGAAACCGATTGGTGTGAAATTCAAATTAGCAGGCTTTGTCATGATTTGAGGGGACGTTTCGAGGACAGCGGTTGGGATTCTGCAGATTCATTGACCTTTACACTTCTTCAGTACGTTACAAGTGGCCTATACGCGTCAAGCCACCATGACTCACGACGATCACAGCGGGAGCCGGGCGAGGGAACCAAGCACCGTCGCCACAAGTCTACCTGTGGACTCGTGGACTCGGGAGGGCTCGTGAGTAAAAAAATTATTAGAAATTAGTTTTAGCTTTACTTACTATGCCATGTTGGCAATCGTTCTTGAGCACTAGGCTTAGGCATTAGCTAGCTTTTCTCATGTTTGTCGCCTCAATTGTTTAAGACACTCTTAGCTATCATGCTTCGAGCTCAGTGTCTTGTGGACTGGGCGAGACCCCAGGGGTCCTCGCCCAGGGGTTCTTACCTCGAGGCGGGGCGCGAGCCAGGGAGTTGGGCCTCCCCCAAGAAGCCCAACTGGCCCATCTAAAGACGGTTAAGGACGCTAGGCCCAACCTCAAGCCTATAAATAGGGGGCGGTTACCAATTGTAAGGGACTCTTAACTCATTTGAGAAATAACAAGCTTGAAATTTAGTTATATTCTCTCTCTAAGCGGTTTCACTTTTTCTCTCTAAGATCCTCACATCGCAATCCCCTCACGTTAGGTACTATACCCTATCTGTAAGATCAAGTTTTGATATAGTAGTACAACTCTATGTTTTGATGATTACAAGTTAACCTTTTGATATGAACAATTGTGGTACTCTAACGTGTTTTTCTGAGTGTGCTATTTACAGGCTCTGACCTCAACTCAATCTCACACAAATCAGAAGCACTGTGTATAAAGGGTAACCCAAGCAACGCTTTCGCATTCACCATGTTCAGTATGAACAGTGGAAAAGCTTCAGAAGTTCTGAAGCTATACAAACTCTGATGTGGACTCAGTCGCTAGAAGCTCTGAAGATCCAGAAGTTCTGATAACCAAGAAACACTGAAGGTTCAGATGTTCTGATGGTGTAGAAAACTCTGAAGATCCAGAAGCTGAATAGTGGAAACTCTGAAGTCCAGAAGCAAGAAACTCTGAAGGCCATGTTCTTCCCTCTGAGTTCAGAATCAGAAGATACAATGGTCAGAGGATCTGTGCTTTCCCTCTGACTCTGATCAACCGGCTTCACAAGTTCCAATATGAAGTATTCCCCTGATCAGAAGTCTCCTAGGTTAAAAGGTCAAGTCGCTATCCAAGTACAAAAGCAAGTGTACCTTCCTGACGACCTACCTAACGTTCTCAGCCACAGCAGAAGCTGGATTTTCCAGAACTGCCCTCCAACGGTAGCATTTCCCATGCAACGCTCAACCCTAATCCTTGGAGTATATATAGAGGCTGAAGATTGAAAGAAGCGGTGTAGAAGTAACACATACGCGCAAGACATATTCAAAATATTCTAAGCTTTCTTTCATCTGAAATTCATTGAGTTTACAATTAGCTTTTTAGAAGCAAATCTCTTGTAAACAATTCTTTGATAAACAGTTTGTTTAGTTCCTTTAGGAGATCAAGGTTGATCGGATCCTAGAGAAGACTAAGAGAGTGAATCTTAGTGTGAGCTAAGTCAGTGTAATTGTTAGTCACTTGTAGGTTTCAAGTGCAGTTGTAACTCTTACCTGATTAGTGGATTGCCTTCATTCTAAGAAGGAAGAAATCACCTTAACGGGTGGACTGGAGTAGCTTGAGTGATTTATCAAGTGAACCAGGATAAAATCCTTGTGTGCTTTTCTATCTCTTATCTTTAGCACTTAAGTTCTCGAAAGATTTGTCAAAATCTTTAAGGTGGAAGTTTTGTTCTGAAAACGTTATTCAACCCCCCCCCCCTTTCTACCGTTTTTCATACCTTCAATTGGTATCAGAGCGCAAGTTCTGATTACCACACCTAACAGTGTTCAGTGATCCGGGCCGGTGTGAAAAACAATGGCTGCCACCACCAGTGAAACTCAAAGAGATGGTTACAACGCAAAGCCTCCTATGTTCGATGGTCAAAGGTTCGAATATTGGAAAGATAGACTGGAAAGTTTCTTTCTGGGTTTCGATGCAGATCTCTGGGATATTATTGTGGATGGCTATGAGCGTCCAGTTGATGCAGATGGCAAGAAGATCCCAAGGTCAGAGATGACTGCAGATCAAAAGAAGCTGTACTCACAACATCACAAAGCAAGAGCAATTCTTCTAAGTGCTATTTCCTATGAGGAGTACCAGAAGATTACAGATCGTGAGTTTGCTAAAGGCATTTTTGAATCTCTGAAGATGTCTCATGAAGGAAACAAGAAAGTCAAAGAATCAAAGGCATTGTCTTTGATCCAAAAGTATGAATCCTTCATCATGGAGCCAAATGAGTCCATTGAAGAAATGTTCTCCAGATTTCAATTGCTTGTAGCTGGCATACGACCTCTCAACAAGAGCTACACAACAAAAGATCATGTCATAAGGGTCATCAGGTGTCTTCCTGAAAGTTGGATGCCTTTGGTGACTTCAATAGAGCTCACGAGAGACGTTGAGAATATGAGTTTAGAAGAACTCATCAGCATTTTGAAATGCCATGAGCTGAAACGCTCAGAGATGCAAGATCTGAGGAAAAAATCCATAGCCTTGAAATCCAAATCTGAAAAGGCTAAGGTTGAGAAGTCAAAGGCTCTTCAAGCTGAAGAAGAAGAATCTGAAGAAGCATCAGAAGATTCTGATGAAGATGAGCTGACTCTGATCTCCAAGAGACTCAACCGCATCTGGAAGCACAGGCAGAGCAAGTTCAAAGGCTCTGGAAAGGCAAAAGGAAAGTATGAGTCCTCAGGCCAGAAGAAGTCTTCAATCAAGGAAGTCACATGTTTTGAGTGCAAAGAATCTGGGCACTACAAAAGTGATTGTCCAAAGTTGAAGAAAGACAAGAAGCCAAAGAAGCACTTCAAGACGAAGAAGAGTCTGATGGTGACATTTGATGAATTAGAGTCAGAGGATGTTGACTCTGATGGTGAAGTCCAAGGACTCATGGCAATTGTCAAAGACAAGGAAGCAGAGTCAAAGGAAGCTGTTGACTCTGACTCAGAATCAGAAGGAGATCCTAACTCAGACGATGAAAATGAGGTATTTGCTTCTTTCTCTACCTCTGAACTGAAACATGCTTTGTCTGATATCATGGATAAGTATAACTCTTTATTGTCTAAGCATAAAAAGTTGAAAAAGAACTTATCTGCTGTCTCCAAGACTCCTTCTGAACATGAGAAAATTATTTCTGATTTGAAAAATGAAAATCATGCTTTGGTAAATTCTAACTCTGTGCTTAAGAACCAGATTGCTAAGTTAGAAGAAATTGTTGCCTGTGATGCCTCTGATTGTAGAAATGAATCTAAGTATGAAAAGTCTTTTCAAAGATTCCTAGCTAAAAGCGTGGATAGAAGCTTAATGGCTTCAATGATCTATGGCGTAAGCAGAAATGGAATGCATGGCATTGGCTATTCTAAACCAATTAGAAATGAGCCTTCTGTGTCTAAAGCTAAATCCTTGTATGAATGCTTTGTTCCCTCTGGTACCATATTGCCTGATCCTGTACCTGCTAAAATTGCTAAAAACCCTCTTAAAAAGGGATCTTTCTCTATGACTAAATATCATGCAAATATTCCTTTAAAATATTATGTTGAGACACCCAAGGTGATCAGAACCTCTGGGGTAACTAACAAAAGAGGACCCAGAAAGTGGGTACCTAAGGACAAGATTATCTATGTTGCAGATATCCTTGATAGCTCCACTGAAACACCAATCATGGTATCTGGACAGTGGATGCTCGCGTCACATGACGGGAGAAAAGCGTATGTTCCGAGAGCTGAAACTTAAGCCTGGAGGCGAAGTTGGCTTCGGAGGAAATGAAAAGGGTAAAATTGTTGGTACTGGTACTATTTGTGTAGATAGTAGTCCATGCATTGATAATGTTTTATTGGTAGACGGCTTAACATATAACTTATTGTCTATAAGTCAATTAGCTGACAAGGGTTATGATGTTATATTCAATCAAAAGTCCTGCCGGGCTGTAAGTCAGATCGATGGCTCTGTTCTGTTTAACAGCAAGAGGAAGAACAACATTTATAAGATCAGATTATCTGAGTTGGAGGCTCAGAATGTGAAGTGCCTTCTGTCTGTTGATGAAGAGCAGTGGGTATGGCATAGACGGTTAGGGCATGCCAGTATGAGAAAGATTTCTCAGCTGAGCAAGCTAAATCTTGTCAGGGGCTTACCCAATCTGAAGTTCGCTTCAGACGCTCTTTGTGAAGCATGTCAGAAAGGCAAATTCACAAAAGTCCCTTTCAAGGCAAAGAATGTTGTCTCAACCTCAAGGCCGTTAGAACTTCTGCATATCGACCTGTTTGGACCAGTGAAAACTGAGTCTATAGGTGGCAAGAGATATGGGATGGTTATCGTTGATGACTATAGCCGCTGGACATGGGTAAAGTTTCTAACCCGCAAGGATGAGTCTCATGCTGTGTTCTCTACCTTCATTGCTCAAGTGCAAAACGAGAAGGCTTGTAGGATTGTGCGTGTCAGAAGTGACCATGGTGGAGAGTTTGAGAATGACAAGTTTGAGAGTCTGTTTGATTCCTATGGAATTGCACATGATTTCTCTTGTCCCAGAACTCCTCAACAAAATGGTGTTGTTGAGAGGAAGAACAGAACTCTTCAGGAGATGGCTAGAACCATGCTCCAAGAAACTGGCATGGCTAAGCACTTTTGGGCAGAGGCAGTAAATACAGCATGTTACATTCAGAACAGAATCTCTGTGAGATCAATTCTGAATAAGACTCCTTATGAATTGTGGAAGAACATAAAACCCAACATTTCTTATTTTCATCCTTTTGGCTGTGTTTGTTATGTTCTCAATACTAAGGATAGATTGCATAAATTTGATGCTAAGTCTTCTAAGTGTCTATTACTTGGTTATTCTGATAGATCTAAAGGTTTTAGATTTTATAATACTGATGCCAAGACTATTGAAGAATCTATTCATGTTAGATTTGATGATAAGCTTGACTCTGACCAGTCAAAGCTAGTTGAAAAGTTTGCAGATTTAAGCATTAATGTTTCTGACAAAGGCAAAGCTCCAGAGGAAGTTGAGCCAGAGGAAGATGAACCAGAGGAAGAAGCTGGTCCCTCTAACTCACAAACTCTGAAGAAGAGCAGAATCACTGCAGCTCACCCTAAGGAATTGATTCTGGGCAACAAAGATGAACCAGTCAGAACCAGATCTGCCTTCAGACCCTCTGAAGAGACCTTGCTGAGTCTGAAAGGATTGGTGTCCTTAATTGAACCCAAGTCCATAGATGAAGCTCTTCAGGACAAGGATTGGATTCTGGCCATGGAAGAAGAATTGAATCAATTTTCCAAGAACGATGTTTGGAGCTTAGTGAAGAAGCCTGAGAATGTTCATGTTATTGGAACGAAATGGGTATTCAGAAACAAGCTAAATGAGAAAGGAGAAGTAGTCAGAAACAAGGCAAGGCTAGTTGCTCAAGGCTACAGCCAGCAGGAAGGAATAGACTACACTGAAACATTTGCTCCGGTAGCAAGACTGGAGGCAATTAGACTGTTGATCTCCTTCTCAGTAAATCACAACATAGTTCTACATCAGATGGACGTAAAGAGTGCCTTCCTAAATGGTTATATCTCAGAGGAAGTCTATGTTCATCAACCCCCAGGTTTTGAAGATGAAAAGAAACCAGACCATGTGTTCAAATTGAAGAAATCACTCTACGGTCTGAAGCAAGCTCCCAGAGCATGGTATGAGAGACTTAGCTCATTCCTTCTGGAGAATGAGTTTGTAAGGGGTAAAGTAGATACAACTCTTTTTTGCAAGACTTATAAAGATGATATCTTAATTGTGCAAATTTATGTTGATGATATTATATTTGGTTCTGCTAATCAATCTCTATGCAAAGAATTTTCTGAGATGATGCAGGCTGAATTTGAGATGAGTATGATGGGAGAATTAAAGTACTTTCTGGGAATACAAGTTGATCAAACACCAGAAGGAACATATATCCATCAGAGCAAGTACACTAAAGAACTTCTGAAGAAGTTCAATATGCTGGAATCTACAGTGGCCAAGACTCCAATGCATCCTACATGCATTTTGGAGAAAGAAGATAAAAGTGGTAAAGTATGTCAGAAGCTCTATCGTGGAATGATAGGTTCACTTCTATACTTAACTGCATCTAGGCCAGACATATTATTTAGTGTTCACTTATGTGCTCGTTTCCAATCAGATCCAAGGGAAACCCACTTAACTGCTGTTAAGAGGATCCTAAGGTATCTGAAAGGCACCACTAACCTTGGCTTGATGTATAAGAAAACATCAGAGTATAAGCTTTCAGGTTATTGTGATGCTAATTATGCTGGAGATAGAACAGAGAGAAAAAGTACTTCTGGAAATTGTCAATTTCTGGGAAGCAATCTAGTCTCATGGGCAAGCAAGAGGCAATCAACCATTGCACTATCAACTGCAGAGGCAGAATATATCTCAGCAGCAATATGCAGCACTCAGATGCTCTGGATGAAACATCAGCTGGAGGATTATCAGATCCTTGAGAGCAATATCCCAATCTATTGTGATAACACTGCTGCAATCTCATTGAGTAAGAATCCTATCTTGCATTCAAGGGCAAAGCACATTGAGGTAAAGTATCACTTTATTAGAGATTATGTACAGAAGGGCGTACTTCTTCTGAAGTTTGTTGATACTGACCATCAATGGGCAAATATCTTTACAAAGCCCTTAGCAGAGGATAGATTTAATTTTATTCTGAAAAATCTAAACATGGACTTTTGTCCAGAGTGAAGATGGATCAGAACCTCTGACTATGATACTTCTTGATCAGAAGATGTCTAGTCCAGAAGGTAACTCAATCAGAGTGTGTGTGTGTAACGCCCCGATTTCTCGAGTGTTACACAGTAACTAATTAACCAATTTTCGTAAAGAGTTTTCGTCGATTCACTTATTAATCTTCAATTAATGACAAACCTTTCATTTTACAAAAACTCTTGAAACATAACCTTTCCAAAAAACACGCGGAAGTAACCAACTTCGTAAAACTTTTTAAATAACCAACTGTAAAGAGTACGAAACAAAGGCCTGAATGAAAATAAAGATTACATCAAAACTTGTTCATTCGAATTTAAGCAATAAAATTGTTCGATACCAACACTTCGGAAACTCTCAACCCCAACAGAAAACAAAAGACTCTCAACCCAAACCCTATTCCTTAGCCTCTTCCTCTTCCTCTAAAGTGTAGTCGTCCTCCAGTATTGGCACGTCACGTAGCATCAACTCCCAAGAATGAGTCATCGCCATTATCTTCACGACCATCTACCCCCCCCAAACAAACACATAGCAAACAAGCAGGGTCAGGTCCAACAAAAGAATGATAATGACAAAATCAACAACAACATATATAATATAAGTACATTATATGTCTTTTATGGGAAAGAGTCAGTTACTAACGGAATCTCACTTCACACAACCCACCAAAACTTCCATGGCCATAATCACGATCATCCGCAGATGAACAAATCTCGGAGGGGACTCACCGTACAACCCTCAATCATGTGGGGGGACTCACCGTCCGCCAGACTCACCGTCCGTCCACAGAATCACAAGGCGACCGCAGTCAGCCAATCACGTGGGGACTCACCGTACAACCCACAAAACACCCTCGCGTGCAAGGTACCATCGTTCTCATGGTCCATAGTCCTCACCAGACCTATGTCCAATTATTCACATTTACTTGCAAGCGAGTTTATTACACTTTTCTCTTTGTTAAGTCTCTAAAATCAATCCTAGAGTCTTATCATACTCTTTATACAACAACCTTCACAACACAACATTCACGGGTTACAAGAGAATTACGGCTAGGTGAGCGACCCTTGAACCATTAACTCAGAAAATAAATATAATCCACGTAAAGGAACGCAAGAACATTCACTCATGCATAATATATCATCGCAACTTCAACATATTGACAGCAGAAACAACTTTCACAAAAATAGAGCCACAGAATGCATCTTTCAACCAAAAATCACATATGATACCTTTCTAGAAAGCTATTTTAAATATCTACAACTCTCTAGTTAAAATCATTTTCATTTGAGTCCCAGAATTAGGTGATATTAGGCCTTAAAGCTAACTGTCCGGAACAGGAAGACAGCAGGTGTGACAGTTACTAAACACGACCCCCAGATCACATTACTAAACCAAAAATTATGATTTTTATATGTCTGGAAAGATATTTCGAAAATCTACAACTTTCATGTTAATCACTTTTTCATTTGATGACCATAAACAGGTAAAAAGGGGCTCTGAAGTCCGCTGTCCAGTACAGGAAACTGGCAGCGAAACTTCCACCTCTAGTTTAAGCTATAAACCATCTCAGCCCAAGGCTTTAAGCTATGTTCCAGCAATAAAATCAAATCACATAGGTCTCATATGATAATAGTACAGCAAGCAAACCTTCAACCCAAACCCTCATGCAAACCCTCAACAATCAAGATTCTTCACAAACAAACATAGCAACAAGTCCCTAATAAACTACCCAAGTCCTAGGACCAGCCCTTACCTTGTTTGGTGATGGAAAAATAGAAGTTTGGAGATGGAAAGAAGGTTCAAAAGCTGCTGTCCTCATTCTCTATTTCCTCTCCCTCGCGAATCCCTCTCTACTCGCGCTCTCTCCCTTGCTCGCGTGCGTGACCGGCGACAATGGTGGTGGCTTGGGCGGCGGCTCCCTTCTCTTCTCTCACACGTTCTCTCTTTTCTCTCTTCTGCTCTCTCTTTGTTTTTCACGTGGAGGTGCTGTAGTGTATCTCTGTTTTCTGATTGTGGAAGAATAGGGTTTCCCCCCTTGGCTAAAATCCCATGCAACCCACAAGTGGGCTAGGGTTTTGTTTTCCACAAGCCCGACCCAAGTTCAACCTTAACCCACCAGTCTAATTACCTAATCAGACCTGAAACTTACTAAAACCTAAGCCCTCAAAGGTAAATTCATAATTAAATTCGGACTTAGAAGAAAAACAATGTAATAATCCCGCTGGCACTGTACAGCCGGAACTACGTTCACTAAAACGGGGATATCTGGAGCTACAGATATCGGATCGACACGAAACCACTTGGAGAATTTTCTAGACTTGAAGGGCTACAACTCTCATGAAGGAAGGTTTCCCAAATGAAGTCGTTAAGAACCTCTAAAAATTCGCACAAGTTGACAGTTCTAATCTGCCAGCTTTCAAACATTAACTAAAACTTCAATTTTATTCGAACTTCCATCAAATTGTTCCAAATTGAACTTAGGGCCTTACAGTGTGCCCACTGGTACTGACTCTGAAGCTGAGACAACAACACGTGTGTCAGAATTTCTGATGCATAATTCCTTGTGCCCGTGTGACAGTCTGTTATGATTGCGTGTAGATATGCTTATCTCCTGTGTGTGATTGTGTATTTTACTGTTACTATCTATCTTTAATTTTCAACCGTTGATCTTAAAGTGCTTTTTGAATCAACAACGGTTATTTGATAAAACCCACTATACACACACGTTCTCGTTCACTTCCGGTTTTCACTCTCGCACTCTCTGCTTTTCAAAACCGCCTCTTTCTTGATTTCTCTCTCGATCTCTCTTCATCCTTCAAACTTCATCTTCTACCTCAAACCTTCAACCTCTTCAAAATGGTGAGACAAACCAGAAGATCTACTGCAGATGCACCTCAGTTCCCTCACATGGTAGTTGGTTTGGCAACGGGTCAAAGGGGCTCTGAGAACCCGGCACAAGAACAAGTTCAAGCTCAAGAGCAGATTGTTCCAATTGCAGAACGGGGCTGTGCCGTTCACTGCGTATTTGCTCCTGAAGAACTCCAAGTCCTGGCAGAATGGAGATTCGACCTCGACAACCTGGCTGCAAATGGGTTTGATCTTCGTCCTGAAGTCCAAGCTCAAGGTTGGGGAAACTACTTCAACCGACTTCGAGGACCGGTGTATGAGAAGTTGGTCAAGGAATTCTGGAAGCACGCCGACTGCGATGATACTCAAGTGGTATCTCATATTCTTGGCAGGAAGATCATCATCACAGAGAAGTCATTCGTGAATCTGCTAGGTGCAGACACTGCTTATGGGTTTCGATTCCAATTCACTGAGTCGAAGCTGAAACCCAGCACCAAAGACAAAACCAACCAGGCCCTGTACACCACTTTCAAACCGGGCAAGACAAGTTACAAGGTGATGGACCTTCACCCCAAACTCAGGATCTGGCACAAGATCCTGCTCAACTGCATCAATCAGAGACCGAAGGCCAGTTCCCCAGATTACATCAACTTCAACCAGAAGGCGATGCTGTTTTTCATTCAAGACAAGAGGAAGATCTGCCTTCCCTACTTCCTGTTCTCCTACTTGAAGGAGTGTATCCGGAAGTCTAGGACTACTGCCTCAATCAAGTCAGCAATCAAGTATATCCCCTTTGGGAGACTGCTGTCTGATCTCTTCATTGAGAGTGGCCTCATTCAAGACCTGATCAATGCTGGTTGCACAGAGGACTTGAGCACAATTGTCAGCGATGTCTTCACTGCCAACTCTCTGAAGAAGATGGGTTTGGTCCAGAAGAAGATTGCTCCTGCTCATGAAGACACATCTTTTGAGATCAGAGGAAGAAGGATGCCTCTGAATGACTACCCACTGTGGACTCAAGCAGACAATCCTGAAGCCATCAGATGCTATGTTGAAGACCTCAGGGCTCAAGGATTCGAGATTGATCTTGATGATTTCTTCAGCAGACTGCCGCCAGCTCCAGAGTTTCCTTCTCCTCCCAAGAAGAAAGCTCAGAGGAAGATGGTTCTGGAAGAATCCTCTGAAGAATCTGATGTCCCTCTGGTCAAGAAGACAAAGAGAAAGCCTGATGATGGTGATGATAGTGATAGTGAGGATGGTCCTCCAAAGAAGAAGCAGAAGAAGGTCAGAATCGTGGTGAAGCCTACTCGGGTGGAACCAGCTGCTGCAGTGGTCAGAAGGACTGAACCTCCTGCCAGAGTGACTCGATCATCAGCACATTCAAGTAAGCCTGCACTTGCTTCTGATGATGATTTGAATTTATTTGATGCACTTCCTATTTCTGCCTTGCTTCAACACTCCTCAAATCCCCTCACTCCTATTCCTGAATCCCAACCAGCCGCACAAACCACCTCTCCACCACATTCCCCACGATCCTCCTTCTTTCAACCTTCTCCTACCGAAGCACCTCTCTGGAATTTGCTTCAGAACCCAACCTCTAGGTCAGAAGATCCAACCTCTCTCCTTACCATTCCTTACGACCCATTATCTTTTGAACCCATCATCCATGACCAACCAGAGCCCAACCAAACAGAACCACAACCCAGAATGTCTGATCACTCTGCTCCCAGAGCATCAGCACGTCCTGCTGCCAGAACCACGGATACAGACTCTTCAACAGCCTTTACACCTGTATCCTTCCCAATCAATGTTGTTGATTCTTCTCCCTCCAATAACTCTGAATAAATTAGAAAATTCATGGAGGTTAGAAAAGAGAAGGTGTCTGCCTTGGAAGAGTATTACCTTACCTGTCCAAGCCCTAGGAGATATCCTGGCCCTAGACCTGAACATCTAGTTGACCCAGATGAACCTATCTTGGCCAATCCTATCCAAGAGGCAGACCCCTTAGTTCAACAAGCTCACCCTGTCCCTCACCAACAAGAGCCCATTCAACCAGACCCTGAACCCGAACAATCAGTGTCTAACCAATCCTCGGTTAGATCACCTCACCCTCTGGTTGAAACTTCAGACCCTCACCTTGGAACCTCTGAACCCAATGCTCCCATGATTAACATTGGTTCTCCACAAGGTGCCTCTGAAGCTCATAGCAGCAATCACCCAGCCTCTCCTGCACCCAACCTCTCCATAATTCCCTATACTCACCTTCAACCCACATCTCTCTCTGAGTGCATCAATATCTTCTATCATGAAGCCTCTTTGAGGCTCCGCAATGTGCACGGTCAGACTGATCTCAGTGAGAATGCTGAAAATGTGGCTGATGAGTGGAACAATCTGAGCACTTGGCTAGTGGCTCAAGTTCCGATTATGATGCAGCTCCTGCATGCAGAGGGCAGTCAGAGCATTGAGGCTGCAAAGCAAAAGTTTGCTAGAAGGGTGGCTCTTCATGAACTAGAACAGAGAAATAAGCTTCTTGAAGCTATTGAAGAAGCCAAGAGAAAGAAAGAACAAGCAGAAGAAGCTGCACGTCAAGCAGCAGCTCAAGCTGAACAAGCCAGACTTGAGGCAGAGCGACTTGAAGCTGAGGCTGAAGCTCTTAGATGCCAAGCACTTGCACCAGTTGTGTTTACTCCTGCTGCTTCTGCTTCCATTCCAGATCCTCAAGCTGCTCAGAATGTTCCTTCCAGTTCTACTCAGACAAGCTCATCCAGACTCGACATCATGGAACAACGTCTTGATACTCATGAATCCATGCTGATTGAGATGAAGCACATGATGATGGAACTTCTGCGACGCACTGACAAACCTTAGTTTTAGGATCTCTTCTTTTTCGTTACCTTTGTTTTCCTTTGTTAAACTCTGTTTCTTTTTATTTATTTATTCTCTTTTGTTCGTTTGTGATTATATATGCATAACTATATACTTATGTCACATATGTTTGCTAAACTCGTTTTATTCATAATTGTTTTGTGTTTACATCATATTTCTTTCCATCATATAATCTAGAATGGAGGATCTCTCCTCATTCTTCTGCACTCCTGGCGCTGCTCTGACCTATCCTTCTCCAGACGCTCCAGTACATGTTGGATGTTGCTGAGCCTGATCTTTAGCTCATCCCTCTCCAGAATCTCTTCTGAAGTCTTGAGCTTCTCTTCCAAACTCTCTTTCTCTTCCAGCAGCTTGAGTTCAAGCCGGCTGAGTTCTTGCACCTCCTCCACGAAGGCAAGAAATTCCTTCAGGTCTCTCTCCAACTCTGGACGCAGGTCCTCTTCCAGCAGTGTCCGTGTCAGCTCCGCGATGGTAGTTGCACCCTCTGGATGCCTGATGTTCAGGAACAAGTCCTCTTCAAAGGCCTTCTTCCTCAGCTCTTCTAGTGCTACGTTGTATGATGCCATTTTTTCTTACTGAAAATTATTCGAGGTGTGAAGCTTACCTTTCTCTCCAACGCTTTTTATAGGCTTCACTTTCTCTCTGAAAGTTAATGCTCTTACAGTTTCTCGAGGTTAAGTTCTTGGTAACTGACCCTTCTATTTACTCACTTGACCGGTGGTAAACGTTCATCCCTTGCATTAACTCTTCTATTTATTTTCGCCTAACTCTGATTCTTACATCGTTTTCATTTTCTTTTAAACTTAGACCTTCTCTAAGGGGGAGTACCTTGTACTTCAAGCTAAGTTTTTCACACCCCAAGCTTTTTGCTTATGACAAAAAGGGGGAGTAAACCCAGTTTTTGATTTGTAAGATGTGTTAGTGTGACTTATTTTTCTTTTGGAGATTTTAAGAGTTCCACCTTCATGACCATAGATGTGTCACTGGGCAAATACAAGGAATACATTTCACTTCTTCTGAAGTGATTCTAAGTTGACTCTGATACCCAAGACTCTGATACCTTGTCCCTGACTCTGATCACTTATGCGCTCTGATTATTCGTTTTTCATCTATGTCATAAGCTTTTCACTCTGAACTCTTATATTTTTTAGCTCAGAATCTAGACTTTACTAACGTTTTCATCAAGTATTAGATTCAGGGGGAGCTAAGCTCAGAATCAAGCAGTGACTTGAATTCAGAATGAGCAAGATAAACTATTCACATCAGGATAAGTCTTATTCTATATCTCTAAACTCTGAGTGAATTCAGTTTAATGTTTAAGAATTGTTCATCAAAAATCTTAGTTTTGTCATCATCAAAAAGGGGGAGATTGTAAGATCAAGTTTTGATCTAGTAGTACAACTCTATGTTTTGATGATTACAAGTTAACCTTTTGATATGAACAATTGTGGTACTCTAACGTGTTTTTCTGAGTGTGCTATTTACAGGCTCTGACCTCAACTCAATCTCACACAAATCAGAAGCACTGTGTATAAAGGGTAACCCAAGCAACGCTTTCGCATTCACCATGTTCAGTATGAACAGTGGAAAAGCTTCAGAAGTTCTGAAGCTATACAAACTCTGATGTGGACTCAGTCGCTAGAAGCTCTGAAGATCCAGAAGTTCTGATAACCAAGAAACACTTAAGGTTCAGATGTTCTGATGGTGTAGAAAACTCTGAAGATCCAGAAGCTGAATAGTGGAAACTCTGAAGTCCAGAAGCAAGAAACTCTGAAGGCCATGTTCTTCCCTCTGAGTTCAGAATCAGAAGATACAATGGTCAGAGGATCTGTGCTTTCCCTCTGACTCTGATCAACCGGCTTCACAAGTTCCAATATGAAGTATTCCCCTGATCAGAAGTCTCCTAGGTTAAAAGGTCAAGTCGCTATCCAAGTACAAAAGCAAGTGTACCTTCCTGACGACCTACCTAACGTTCTCAGCCACAGCAGAAGCTGGATTTTCCAGAACTGCCCTCCAACGGTAGCATTTCCCATGCAACGCTCAACCCTAATCCTTGGAGTATATATAGAGGCTGAAGATTGAAAGAAGCGGCGAAGAAAAAGAAATACACACGCGCAAGACATATTCAAAATATTCTAAGCTTTCTTTCATCTGAAATTCATTGAGTTTACAATTAGCTTTTTAGAAGCAAATCTCTTGTAAACAATTCTTTGATAAACAGTTTGTTTAGTTCCTTTAGGAGATCAAGGTTGATCGGATCCTAGAGAAGACTAAGAGAGTGAATCTTAGTGTGAGCTAAGTCAGTGTAATTGTTAGTCACTTGTAGGTTTCAAGTGCAGTTGTAACTCTTACCTGATTAGTGGATTGCCTTCATTCTAAGAAGGAAGAAATCACCTTAACGGGTGGACTGGAGTAGCTTGAGTGATTTATCAAGTGAACCAGGATAAAATCCTTGTGTGCTTTTCTATCTCTTATCTTTAGCACTTAAGTTCTCGAAAGATTTGTCAAAATCTTTAAGGTGGAAGTTTTGTTCTGAAAACGTTATTCAAACCCCCCCCCCCCCTCCCTCTCTACCGTTTTTCATACCTTCACTATCTCTATGTTCTGAGGATAGAACAATTTGTATCTGCATATTCTTTTTCTTCAAAAACTCGATCACTCTCTCGCAATTCCTTGTTGCTATTGCGCATCTTTTTTTCCTCTAATAAGGTGCACAATGATGTGAGGCTACATTTACTATATTTTTAAACATTTAGCGAATTCACCTAAAAGCAAAATTTCACATCTGCTTCAACATTTCGTAAATTTCCCAATAATTGTTGTGAGGTTTCTTCTATTTGTGTAGGACCATCTTCATTATCCCTTGAAATTAAGTTCAATGAGTTTTTCTCATCTCCAAATAGAGCAACAGTATATGTGCTTTGTAGTCAAAACTAAGCGATGGAGGAAGTACGAAGCTCGGTAAGGGGAAACCCTTTGCGATTTGCACCTGCACATGGTGATGGTGGAGGAGAACATTCGAGTAATAGCGGAGGTTCCACTACTTGAGATGCAGAGAAAGAAAATTATAAGAAAATAATGGTGATGATGGTCGAAAATTAGAAAGAAAATAATAAAATGGAAGAGAGAAGTTATTGATTTAAAAATATAAGAAAAATGAAATTACATAAATTCCTATAACACAAACTACTTTCAAGAAGAAGAATTGGTGATCTTGTAAGAAGAAGAAACTAGTGAATTCTAATTTACTCCTTCACAAAATCTAGTGGGAGTAAATATTTTCAGTTCGCCTCAATCCCCTCAAAATCATTTGATTTCTTATTCAAAACTTGTTTCTTTTATTTATTGTGGTTTTAAATATATTTTTTTGAAAGCAAAAGAAAATTATAATAATCGGAGGCGAGAACAAGTCCTCTCACCAATGGACGTTACAACGCAAATACGAAAAAAGAAAACAACGAGCTACGAACCCAAGGAAAACCAACATACGACAATAAAAAACCGATAGAAAGACTCGAATCCCGGGCACATCCAACAATGACCAAAAACCTACCAGGAGAAAACGAACCGCGCTCCATTTTTGAGAAAACGAACTACCAGACCATCAAGAAGTAGGCCCTACCCACCTCCACCCCTCTCCGGATGGGTCGACTATAGGTGATTCAAAAAGGCCTCAATAGTCTCCTCTTCGGTGCCTAAGAAAACTAACCTGCATGCTTTACCAAATTTACATACATTAGCCGCTCACTCGGCCACGCCTGTTTTAAATATTTATAGGTTGGTGTTGTTTGAATAATGGTTTAAAAGATGAGAATTAGTACAAACTAAAAAGTATAGCAGTGGGAAAATGATTCGATGATAGTGCTATACAAATTGATATTGCGGTCAAAAATTTGAATCTCACGTTAATTGAAAAAAGAAATTTTCATAAAATAAAATCATTAGGAGAATACGGGTGTTTGAAATTTGGGAATCAATCCTCATTTCAATTATTTATTTCCCAAATTTATTTTAAAACTATGTATACTTAAAAAAACCAAGTCGAGATTGATTTAATTAGTTAAACTATTGATCGAGTTTTGGTAAAAAAAATTAAAAATTGATTTATCTTCAAACATAACTAAAATTATTGATTCTATTACCTCGAATTCAAATTAGATAACTGATAGTTGATTGTACCATTGTTCATATCATGTTTCGTTTTTCAGGTTGGTTATTTGACTTTTTTTTTTCTCTTACGCGTATCCAATTCGTGCATATATCAGATCCCTTTAATTTACTATATTTTTAGAACTTCATCATAACAAATCAACAACTTTTTATCATAAAATGGATAAAAAAAATTGGAAGATTGTATATTCATTACATAATCAATGGATACATATGAGATTAGAAGAGGTTCTACATTTCCCCTTTGCAGATCCGTAAGTTTATAGTCTTAATCTTTTTCACCTATTATTTCTATCGAACTTTTTCCACCAATCCGTGTAAAATCATCATGGAATCCTGCACAGAACCGATAAAACATGAATAGAGTGAAATAAGCATGTACATGTTCACAAGATTAAGATACTAATGGAAAAGAGATACTTACGTGTTGCAATCAATACTAGGATCAAAAGAGAACGGAAGGGAGATGTTACAGAGTTGCGGGAGCTGTTTCGCTTTGTCGGCATTCACATTAAATTGTGCAGAAGCTTTTTTCAAACAACCACATAGATCCCTGCGATTTTGAGTGGTGTCAGCTCTTTGAGCTAAAGTGGTTGCTCCTACGCAGCAATAAGACGATGGTTGCCCAAAACCTGTGAGATATGGTAGACACGGTGCCAAATACGGTATGGCAGCAAAGCAAGAGATTTCATCCGTCTGGCTTGAAACGAAAGAGGTTAACATTATCCCAAATGTCATAACAGGAATGAAAAAAGACATCATTTTCCTTCCAGGCATCTTGGTTAGTAGATATGTCTGTGTGTTTGTGTGTAGAGTTTGAAGATATGACTAGAAGTGTGGATGGTGCCTCAATTTATAAGAAAATTATAATGACATTTTATGGCAAACTTATCCATTTATTTATTTCCATTCAACTCTTGATATGGGACTTCAATGTGGTCGTCCACATACAGGATCAAATATTATAATTGATGAAACATGTCTTGGCTCGAAAATGCTAGTTAAACTACATATTTAGACTCTTTATAAATTTACGATTTAGTCATTATAGCCTTGATTCACTAGTTGCAGAATTAAAGAAATTTAATGATGAGATGGATGTGAGAAAGAGAGGGAGAGAGAGAGAGAGAACTCGAACGATACACATCATGCATCATGTATATTTTTGTTGAGTTTCCAATAACACTCTCACTATATTTTTGGTAGGAGTAAATTACCATTCCAAACCTTTTATGGACAAAGTTATCTTTTATTTTATTCTAAAATGGAACTTGACTTATTGGGTACTAAATAAATATGTCATCACTTTTTTTGAACTTTATTTGTATCTGCATATTCTTTTTCTTCAAAAACTCGACCACTCTCTCGCAATTCCTTGTTGCTATTGCGCATCATTTTTTCCTCTAATAAGGTTCACAATGATGTGAGGCTACATTTATTATATTTTTAAGCATTTCGCGAATTCACCAAAAAGCAAAATTTCACATCTGCTTCAACATTTCGTAAATTTCCCCATAACTGTTGTGAGGTTTCTTCTATTTGTGTAGGACCATCTTCATTATCGCTTGAATGATTTTATCTCATCTCAAAATAGAGCAACAGTAGATGTGCTCTGTAGTCAAAACTAAGCGATGGAGGAAGTACGAAGCTCGCTAAGGGGAAAACCTTTGCGATTTGCACCTGCACATGGTGATAGTGGAGGAGAACATTCGAGTAATAGCGGAGGTTCCACTACTTGAGATGCAGACCAAAATTGACCATAAACGATGGTGAAGCTGGTCGAAAATTAGAAAGAAAATAATAAAATGGAAGAGAGAAGTTATTGATTTTAAAATTTACGAAAAAAGAAATTACATAAATACCTATAACTCAAACTACTATCAAGAAGAAGAATTAGTGATCTCGAAAGAAGAAGAAACTTGTGAATTCTAATTTACTCCTTCAAAAAATCTAGCGGGAGTAAATATTTTCAGTCCGCCTCTCAATCCTCTCAAAATCATTTGATATCTTATCCAAAACTTTTTTTTTTGAACATATCTTATTCAAAACTTGTTTCTTTTATTTATTGTGGTTTTAAATATATTTTTTTGAAAGCAAAAGAAAATTATAATAATCGGAGGCGAGAACAAGTCCTCTCACCAATGGACGTTACAACGCAAATACGAAAAAAGAAAACAACGAGCTACGAACCCTAGGAAAACCAACATACGACAATAAAAAACCGATAGAAAGACTCGAATCCCGGGCACATCCAACAATTACCAAAAACCTACCAGGAGAAAACGAACCGCGCTCCATTTTTGAGAAAACAAACTACCAGACCATCAAGAAGTAGGCCCTACCCACCTCCACCCCTCTCCGGATGGGTCGACTATAGGTGATTCAAAAAGGCCTCAATAGTCTCCTCTTCGGTGCCTAAGAAAACTAACCTGCATGCTTTACCAAATTTACATACATTAGCCGCTCACTCGGCCACGCCTGTTTTAAATATTTATAGGTTGGTGTTGTTTGAATAATGGTTTAAAAGATGAGAATTAGTACAAACTAAAAAGTATAGCAGTGGGAAAATGATTCGATGATAGTGCTACACAAATTGATATTGCGGTCAAAAATTTGAATCTCACATTAATTGAAAAAAGAAATTTTCATAAAATAAAATCATTAGGAGAACACGGGTGTTTGAAATTTGGGAATCAATCCTCATTTCAATTATTTATTTCCCAAATTTATTTTAAAACTATGTAAACTTAAAAAAACCAAGTCGAGATTGATTTAATTAGTTAAACTATTGATCGAGTTTTGGTAAAAAAAATTAAAAATTGATTTATCTTCAAACATAACTAAAATTATTGATTCTATTACCTCGAATTCAAATTAGATAACTGATAGTTGATTGTACCATTGTTCATATCATGTTTCGTTTTTCAGGTTGGTTATTTGACTTTTTTTTTTCTCTTACGCGTATCCAATTCGTGCATATATCAGATCCCTATAATTTACTATATTTTTAGAACTTCATCATAACAAATCAACAACTTTTTATCATAAAATGGATAAAAAAAATTGGAAGATTGTATATTCATTACATAATCAATGGATACATATGAGATTAGAAGAGGTTCTACATTTCCCCTTTGCAGATCCGTAAGTGTATAGTCTTTATCTTTTTCACCTATTATTTCTATCGAACTTTTTCCACCAAACCGTGTAAAATCATCATGGAATCCTGCACAGAACCGATAAAACATGAATAGAGTGAAATAAGCATGTACATGTTCACAAGATTAAGATACTAATGGAAAAGAGATACTTACGTGTTGCAATCAATACTAGGATCAAAAGAGAACGGAAGGGAGATGTTACAGAGTTGCGGGAGCTGTTTCGCTTTGTCGGCATTCACATTAAATTGTGCAGAAGCTTTTTTCAAACAACCACATAGATCCCTCCGATTTTGAGTGGTGTCAGCTCTTTGAGCTAAAGTGGTTGCTCCTACGCAGCAATAAGACGATGGTTGCCCAAAACCTGTGAGATATGGTAGACACGGTGCCAAATACGGTATGGCAGCAAAGCAAGAGATTTCATCCGTCTGGCTTGAAACGAAAGAGGTTAACATTATCCCAAATGTCATAACATGAATGAAAAAATACATCATTTTCCTTCCAGGCATCTTGGTTAGTAGATATGTGTGTGTGTTTGTGTGTAGAGTTTGAAGATATGACTAGAAGTGTGGATGGTGCCTCAATTTATAAGAAAATTATAATGACATTTTATGGCAAACTTATCCATTTATTTATTTCCATTCAACTCTTGATATGGGACTTCAATGTGGTCGTCCACATACAGGATCAAATATTATAATTGATGAAACATGTCTTGGCTCGAAAATGCTAGTTAAACTACATATTTAGACTCTTTATAAATTTACGATTTAGTCATTATAGCCTTGATTCACTAGTTGCAGAATTAAAGAAATTTAATGATGAGATGGATGTGAGAAAGAGAGGGAGAGAGAGAGAGAGAACTCGAACGATACACATCATGCATCATGTATATTTTTGTTGAGTTTCCAATAACACTCTCACTATATTTTTGGTAGGAGTAAATTACCATTCCAAACCTTTTATGGACAAAGTTATCATTTATTTTATTCTAAAATGGAACTTGACTTATTGGGTACTAAATAAATATGTCATCACTTTTTTTGAACTTTATTTGTATCTGCATATTCTTTTTCTTCAAAAACTCGACCACTCTCTCGCAATTCCTTGTTGCTATTGCGCATCATTTTTTCCTCTAATAAGGTTCACAATGATGTGAGGCTACATTTATTATATTTTTAAGCATTTCGCGAATTCACCAAAAAGCAAAATTTCACATCTGCTTCAACATTTCATAAATTTCCCCATAACTGTTGTGAGGTTTCTTCTATTTGTGTAGGACCATCTTCATTATCGCTTGAATGATTTTATCTCATCTCAAAATAGAGCAACAGTAGATGTGCTCTGTAGTCAAAACTAAGCGATGGAGGAAGTACGAAGCTCGCTAAGGGGAAAACCTTTGCGATTTGCACCTGCACATGGTGATAGTGGAGGAGAACATTCGAGTAATAGCGGAGGTTCCACTACTTGAGATGCAGACCAAAATTGACCATAAACGATGGTGAAGCTGGTCGAAAATTAGAAAGAAAATAATAAAATGGAAGAGAGAAGTTATTGATTTTAAAATTTAAGAAAAAAGAAATTACATAAATACCTATAACTCAAACTACTATCAAGAAGAAGAATTGGTGATCTTGAAAGAAGAAGAAACTTGTGAATTCTAATTTACTCCTTCAAAAAATCTAGCGGGAGTAAATATTTTCAGTCCGCCTCTCAATCCTCTCAAAATCATTTGATATCTTATTCAAAACTTTTTTTTTTGAACATATCTTATTCAAAACTTGTTTCTTTTATTTATTGTGGTTTTAAATATATTTTTTTGAAAGCAAAAGAAAATTATAATAATCGGAGGCGAGAACAAGTCCTCTCACCAATGGACGTTACAACGCAAATACGAAAAAAGAAAACAACGAGCTACGAACCCTAGGAAAACCAACATACGACAATAAAAAACCGATAGAAAGACTCGAATCCCGGGCACATCCAACAATTACCAAAAACCTACCAGGAGAAAACGAACCGCGCTCCATTTTTGAGAAAACAAACTACCAGACCATCAAGAAGTAGGCCCTACCCACCTCCACCCCTCTCCGGATGGGTCGACTATAGGTGATTCAAAAAGGCCTCAATAGTCTCCTCTTCGGTGCCTAAGAAAACTAACCTGCATGCTTTACCAAATTTACATACATTAGCCGCTCACTCGGCCACGCCTGTTTTAAATATTTATAGGTTGGTGTTGTTTGAATAATGGTTTAAAAGATGAGAATTAGTACAAACTAAAAAGTATAGCAGTGGGAAAATGATTCGATGATAGTGCTACACAAATTGATATTGCGGTCAAAAATTTGAATCTCACATTAATTGAAAAAAGAAATTTTCATAAAATAAAATCATTAGGAGAACACGGGTGTTTGAAATTTGGGAATCAATCCTCATTTCAATTATTTATTTCCCAAATTTATTTTAAAACTATGTAAACTTAAAAAAACCAAGTCGAGATTGATTTAATTAGTTAAACTATTGATCGAGTTTTGGTAAAAAAATTAAAAATTGATTTATCTTCAAACATAACTAAAATTATTGATTCTATTACCTCGAATTCAAATTAGATAACTGATAGTTGATTGTACCATTGTTCATATCATGTTTCGTTTTTCAGGTTGGTTATTTGACTTTTTTTTTTCTCTTACGCGTATCCAATTCGTGCATATATCAGATCCCTATAATTTACTATATTTTTAGAACTTCATCATAACAAATCAACAACTTTTTATCATAAAATGGATAAAAAAATTGGAAGATTGTATATTCATTACATAATCAATGGATACATATGAGATTAGAAGAGGTTCTACATTTCCCCTTTGCAGATCCGTAAGTGTATAGTCTTTATCTTTTTCACCTATTATTTCTATCGAACTTTTTCCACCAAACCGTGTAAAATCATCATGGAATCCTGCACAGAACCGATAAAACATGAATAGAGTGAAATAAGCATGTACATGTTCACAAGATTAAGATACTAATGGAAAAGAGATACTTACGTGTTGCAATCAATACTAGGATCAAAAGAGAACGGAAGGGAGATGTTACAGAGTTGCGGGAGCTGTTTCGCTTTGTCGGCATTCACATTAAATTGTGCAGAAGCTTTTTTCAAACAACCACATAGATCCCTCCGATTTGAGGTGTCAGCTCTTTGAGCTAAAGTGGTTGCTCCTACGCAGCAATAAGACGATGGTTGCCCAAAACCTGTGAGATATGGTAGACACGGTGCCAAATACGGTATGGCAGCAAAGCAAGAGATTTCATCCGTCTGGCTTGAAACGAAAGAGGTTAACATTATCCCAAATGTCATAACAGGAATGAAAAAAGACATCATTTTCCTTCCAGGCATCTTGGTTAGTAGATATGTGTGTGGTTTGTGTGTAGAGTTTGAAGATATGACTAGAAGTGTGGATGGTGCCTCAATTTATAAGAAAATTATAATGACATTTTATGGCAAACTTATCCATTTATTTATTTCCATTCAACTCTTGATATGGGACTTCAATGTGGTCGTCCACATACAGGATCAAATATTATAATTGATGAAACATGTCTTGGCTCGAAAATGCTAGTTAAACTACATATTTAGACTCTTTATAAATTTACGATTTAGTCATTATAGCCTTGATTCACTAGTTGCAGAATTAAAGAAATTTAATGATGAGATGGATGTGAGAAAAGAGAGGGAGAGAGAGAAGAGAACTCGAACGATACACATCATGCATCATGTATATTTTTGTTGAGTTTCCAATAACACTCTCACTATATTTTTGGTAGGAGTAAATTACCATTCCAAACCTTTTATGGACAAAGTTATCATTTATTTTATTCTAAAATGGAACTTGACTTATTGGGTACAAATAAATAT